>NW_014577064.1:171520-174409 GCF_000485595.1 Priapulus caudatus | reverse complement strand
GCGTGTGTGTGTGTGTGTGTGTGTGTGTGTGTGTGTGTGTGTGTGTGTGTGTGTGTGTGTGTGTGCATGAGAGAGAGAGGGTGTGTGTCTATGCGTGTGCACGCGTGTGTGTGTGAGCGCGCTATGCGTATGTATGTGCACGCTCGTATGTGTGGGTCTGTGTGTGTGTGCGGTCGTGCGTGCGCGTGTGTATGCGCGTGCGTGTGTTTGTGTATTAATGTGCATGCGTGCGCGCGCGCGTGTGTGTGTGTGCGTGTACGTAAGTGCGCGTGCGTGTGTGCGTGTTTGTGTGTTTGTGTGCGTGCGTGTATATATATGCCTTAGTGTGGGTGCGCATGTGAGTGTGTGTGTGCGCGCGACTGAACGCCACGATTCGTTGCAGGGTGATGTCGGCTGCCGACGTTCACAGCCGCATCATGCAGAAGCGCGCCGAGACGGCGGCCAGAGCTCCCCAGAGGGCAGCACAGGCGGTGAAGAAGAGCGCCATCGTCGCAGCCGCGGAGGAGCGCGGGAAGGCTGCGCGCGAGCGGTGAGTCACCGCAGGACTACGGGGATTCCTGTAGTGTAAACACGGCACAGAGGGAATATAACGTGGTTACCTTCCTTTCTTGCCGCGGTATCTCGAACATTTGACGATGTTGACGGCAATGAACAGTCGTTGCTACTCTACCCTAGTTTGCCTCCGTGCGCTTCCCATATAAACCAGGGTAACGTACGTGTCCCTGTTTGTCCTGCGTAAAGAAAACTTGCTGATAATTAAGCGTCCATCACGAAGCCGTTTTTGGAAGCAAACTTTGGCTTTGGTGCCCCGTCCAACTATCTGCAGTGACCCTGAATTTCATCATTTTTTTTAATGAACATGAACGAAACTCTTGATTTGATGTAAAACAGTTTCCCATCCCCCCCCCCCTCCGCGGTATGGTTCTATTGCATGACGGATAGCGACAAGACTGTAGCAGACGACGGCGACTGATGTCGGCATTCTTCACTGCAGGGTGGAGGCAGCCGATGAGAGGCGTCGCGCCATCGCAGGCGAGCGCCGCGCCCGCTACCTGATGCTAGAGAGCAGACGCCGAGAAGCTGTGCAGAGGCGGGCGGAGGTCGTCGCCGCCGCTGATGCTGCCACTGCCGCCGATAATGATGCTGTCGCTGCCAGTGATGCTGCTACTGTCGCCACTGTCGCCGTTGACACTTCTGCAGATGCATCCGACAATACTGATGTCACCATCGCTGTCGCTGCCGCTGATGCTGCCACTGTCGCTGCCACTGTCACGGCTACTGATTCCGCCACTGGTGCCGCCACTGTCACGGCCACTGATGCCGTCACTGTCACGGCCGCTGTCACGGCCACTGATACCGCCACTGTCACGGCCACTGATGCCGTCACTGTCACGGCCACTGTCACGGCCACTGATACCGCCACTGTCACGGCCACTGATGCCGTCACTGTCACGGCCACTGTCACGGCCACTGATACCGCCACTGTCACGGCCACTGATGCCGTCACTGTCACGGCCACTGATACCGGCACTGTCACGGCCACTGATGCCGCCACTGTCACGGCCACTGATGCCGCCACTGTCACGGCCACTGATGCCGCCACTGTCACGGCCACTGTCACGGCCGCTGATACCGCCATTGTCACGGTCACTGATACCGTCACTGTCACGGCCACTGATGCCGTCACTGTCACGGCCACTGATACCGTCACTGTCACGGCCACTGATACCGCCACTGTCACGGCCACTGATACCGTCACTGTCACGGCCACTGATACCGCCACTGTCACGGCCACTGATCCCGCCACTGTCACGGTCACTGATACCGCCACTGTCACGGCCACTACTGCCGCCACTGTCGCGGCCACTGATGCCGCCACTGTCACGGCCACTGATGCCGCCACTGTCACGGCCACTGATACCATCACTGTCACGGCCGCTGATGCCGTCACTGTCACGGCCACTGATGCCGCCACTGTCACGGCCACTGATGCCGCCACTGTCACGGCCACTGATACTGCCACTGTCACGGCTGCTGATACCACCACTGTCACGGCCACTGTCACGGTCACTGATACCGTCACTGTCACGGCCACTGTCACGGCCACTGATGCCGCCACTGTCACGGCCGCTGATGACTCCACTGTCACCGCCGCTGCCGCTACTGCTGCCGCCGCTGACGACGACGCGCGTGCGGCGCTGGGTGAGCAAACCGCCGACCACTGTGCGTCGGTACCGACGACGACGACGCGTGCCGCGCGCAGACGACGCGGACAACGCGGCCAACGACGTCGCGACGACGTCGTCTCGGCTCACGCCTTGCTCAGCCACGCTCCCGTCGCCGCCGCCCCGCCTGCCGACGCGACGGTCGCCACCGACACCGCAGTACAGCCGACGATAGCGGTGGTCGTCGCACGGCCCGTGCGCAAAGACGACGACGACGTGCTGTCGTCGGGCGCCGAGCGAGCGACGAAGGCGAGCGGGCGGCGCGTGCGTCCTGTGTGCAGCAAGGCTTCATATCCCTACCTTCGAGCCTCCTGCTATCCAGGGGGAATAGCAAGAGTGAAAGGGCTACACTGGTCGAGATAGTTCTTATGAATAATCCCATAAAAGTGCGTGCGAAAGACTTTATTGAACTTTTTAGCATCAAACTATAGTGTATAATTTTGTTTTCAAAGTAGTGTATAATTTTGGTTCCTCGGTCGAAATCTGAGAGAAATAAATAATTGTGCAATAAAATAATATGTGTAGTGATTCTATCATTAGTGTACCATTGTGTATTTACTGAATTGAAATGTTGGTTAGATCTATGCTATCTATATAATAATTTGAGTAGTGTCGTTCTGTTTGTTCCTGCATATCTTCTAGGCGCGTGCACGAATCCGGTTGA
>NW_014577064.1:163362-171495 GCF_000485595.1 Priapulus caudatus | reverse complement strand
GCGCCGCACTGAACGCACGAGTTCGTTGCAGAGGTGCAGTCGGCTGCCGGACGCTCACAGCCGCATCTGCAGAAGCGCGCCGAGACGGCGGCCAGAGTTCCCCAGAGGGCGCCAGGCGTTGAAAGACATTAGCGCCATCGTGCAGCCGCGCGAGCGAGAGCGGAGGGATGCGCTCGGCGAGCGGTGGTCACCGCAGGACTACGGGGATTCGCTGTAGTGTAAACACGGCACAGAGGGAATATAACGTGGTTCACCTTCCTTTCTTGTCGCCCGGACTATCTCGAACATTTGACGAGTGTGTTGCACGCAATGAACAGTCGTTGCTACTCTACCCTAGTTTGCTCGTGCGCTTCGCATATAAACCCGGGTACAGTACATACATGTCTCTGTTTGTCCTGTCGTAAAAAATTGCTGATAATTAAGCGTCTGCATGAAGCCGCTTTTTTGGAAGCAAACTTTGCGCGTGTGCCCCGTCCAACTATCTGCAGTGAACCCTGATTTCTAATTGACATGAACGAAAAACTCTTTATCTTTGATGCTAAAATATTGCCATGACGGATAGCGACAAGACTGTAGCAGACGACGGTGACTGATGTCGGGCATTCTCACTGCAGCGGTGGAGGGAGCCCGAGGAGGGCGTCGCGCCATCGCGGCGAGCGCTGCGCCCGCTGACTGTTGCTTAAGAGAGCAGGCCGAGAAGCTGCTTGCAGAGGCGGGCGGAGGTCGTCGCCGCCGCTGATGTGCCACTGCCGCCCGCCCGGCCGTCGCCGCGATATGATGCTGTCGCTGCCGCTGATGCTGCCACTGCCGCGGCGCCGTCGCGCGCGCGATTAATGATGCTGTCGCTGCCCAGTTGATGCTGCCACTGTCGCCGCTGGTCGCCGGTTGGGACGCTTCTGCCAGATGCATCCGACAAATTTACTGATATTCGCACCGCCATGTCGTGCCGCTGATGCTGCCACGTCGCTGCCACTGTCACGGCTACTGATGCCGCCACTGTGCTGCCCTGTCCGGCCACTGATACCGCCACTGTCACCGGCCACTGATGCCGTCACTTGTCACGGCCGGCTTGATGCCGCCCACTGTCACGGCCACACTGCCGATTACTGTCACGGCGCTGAATGCCGCCACTGTCACGGCCACGGTGATGCCGTCACTGTCGCGGCCACTGCTACGCAAGCTGTCACGCGCCACTTACGTCACTGTCACGGCCACTGATTGCGCCACTGTCACGGCGCTTGATACCGCCACTGTCCGGGCCACTGATACCGCCATTTGTCACGGCCACTGATACCGCACTGTCACGGCCACTGATGCCGTCACTGTCACGGCCACTTGATGCGTCACTGTCACGGCCACTGATGCCGCCACTGTCACGGACGCTGATGCCGTCACTGTCACGGCCACTACTGCCGCATGTTCACGGCCACTGATACTTGCCGCACTGTCACGGCCGCTGATACGCGCATCTGTCCACGGCCACTACTGGCCGCACTGTCACGGCACTGATACTGCCGCCACTGTCACGGCCGCTGATGCCGATCCTGATCACGGCCACTGATACCGCCCGCTTCACGGCCGCTGATGCCGCCACTGGTCACGGCACTGATATGCGGCCACTGTCCGGCACTGATACCGCACTGTCACGGCCACTACTGCCGCCACTTTTGGGGGTTTCACGCCACTGATACTTGGCGCGCACTGTCACGGCCTCTTACTGCGCCATGTACGGCACTGATGCCGCCACTGTCACGGCACTGATGCCGCCACTGTACTGGCCGTGATTACCGCCACTGTCACTGGCCCTACTGCCGCCACTTTCACGGCCACTGATACTGCGCCACTGTCACGGACCACTGATGCCCGTCACTGTCACGGCCCTGATGCCGTCACTGTCACGGCACTAACTGCCGCCACTGTCACGGGCCACTGATACTGCCGTACATGTCACGGCACTGATGCCGCCACTGTCACGGCGCTGAATGCCGTTCACTGTCGACGGCCACTGATGCCGTCACTGTCACGGCCACTGATGCCGCACTGTCACTGGCCGCTGATTCGCGTCACTGTCACGGCCACTACTGCCCGCACTGTCACGGCCAACTGATTACTGGCCGCGCACTTGTCACGGCCGCTTGATTACCGCACGTCACGGCCACTCCTGCCGCCACTGTCACGGCCACTGATACTGCGCCACTGTCACGGCCGCTGATGCGTCACTGTCACGGCACTGGATTACCGCCACGGTCACGGCCGCTGATGCCGCCACTGTCCGCGCCACTGATTACTGCGCCACTGTCACGGCCATGATACCGCCAACTGTCAACGGCCACTATGCCGCCACTGTTCACCGGCCACTGTACTGCCGCCACTGTCACGGCACTACTGCCGCCACTGTCACGGCACTGATGGCCGCCACTGCACGGCCAGCTGATCGCCACTGTCAGGGCCGCTGCGATGGAATACCGCCCTGTCCGGCCACTTATGCCGCCACTGTCACGGGCCACTGATACTGCCGCCACTGTCACCGGCACTGATGCCGTCACTAGTCACGGGCCACTTGATTTGCCGTCCTGTCCGGCGACTTGATACCGCCCACTGTCACGGCATGCTACTGCCGCACTGTCACGGCCCACTGCATGCCGCCACTGTCGCGGCCACTGATGCCGCCCACTGTCACGCGCTATACCGCCATGTCACAAGCCACTACTGCCGCACTGTCACGGCCAGCTGATACCCGCCACTGTTCACGGCCACTGATACCGTCACTGTCACGGCACTGATTTACCGCCACTGTCACGGCACTACTCGCCACTGTCACGGCCACTGATACTGCCCGCCACTGTCACGGCACTGATGCCGCACTGTCACGGCCACTGATGCGCACGTCACGGCCACTTGATTACTGCGCCACTGTCACGGCCCACTGATGCCGCACTGTCCCGGCCACGATTTTGCGCACTGTCACGGCCATGATACCGTCCCTGTCCGGCACTACTTGCGCCACTGTCGCGTCCACTGAGGCGCCACTGTCCGGCCACTGATACCGCTACTGTTCACGGAGCAACTGTACCGCCACTGTCACGGCACTACTCGCCGCCCTTGTCACGGCAACTGATACTGCCGCCATGTCACGCGCCGACTGATGCCCGCCACTGTCACGGCACTGATTGCGCACTTGGTACGGCCATGATGACTGCCGCCACTGTCACGGCCACTGATGCCGCCACTGTCTACGGCCACTGATGCCGCCACTGTCACGTGCCAGCTGATACGTCACTGGTCCACGGCACTACTGCCGCACTGTCCCGGCCTACTGTGCCGCCACTGTCCGACGGCCCTGATACCGCCATGTCACGGCACTACTGCGCCATTGCGTCGCCACTGTCACGGCCGCTGATGACTCCCACTGTCACGGCCCACTGTGCTGGTGCCGTACTGTCACGGCACTGGCCTGCCGCTACTGTCACAGGCCACTTACTGTCGCCACTAATGCCGCCACATGTCACGCCCGCTGATTGACCCGGTCACTGTCACCGCCGCTTGCCGCTACTGCTGCCGCCGCTGCGGACGACGGCGTGCGGCGCTGGCGACGGTGAGCATAAACCGCGACCACTGGCGTCGGGTACGACGACGGGACGACGCGTGCCGCGCGCAGACGACGCGGACCAACGACGGCAACGACGTCCCCGACGACGTCGTTCTCGGGCTCATGCTTGCTCACGCACGCTCCGCCGCACGCGCCCCGCTGCCGACGCGACGGTTCGCGCCGACACCGCAGTACAGCGACGATTAGCGGTTGGTACGTCGCACGCGCCCGTGGCACAGACGAGACGAGTGCTAGTCGTCGGGCGCGAGCGAGCGACGAAGGCGGAGCGGGCGGTCGCGTCGCGTCCTGGGACGCAGCCAGGCTTATATCCTACCTTCGAGCCACACTGCTATCAGCGGATTAGCGCAAGAGTGGGAAGGAGGCTACACTGGTCGAGATAGTATCTTATTAATAATCCATAAAAGTGCCGTGCGACAGACTTATTGAGCTTTTTAGCATCAATATAGCTGTATAATTTCGTTTTCAAATGTAGTGTATTAATTTTTCGGTTTCTTCGGTCTTAAATCTGAGAGAAATACAATAATGCCGCAATACAAATAATATGTGTAGTGTTCTATCATTAGTGTACCAGTTTGTGTATTTAGCTGAATTGAAATGTTGTGTTAGATCTATGCGTATAGCGGTATAACGCGAAAGAGGAAGATAGGTAAAAATACCGTGACTAAAACACATGCAAATATTACCATTATACGCATAAAACCTCGCAATTATGTGATACTGTTACGTTAAAGAGTTACGCAATTATGGTATTTTTAATTATAATAATTAAAATACCATGTAATTGTATAAAACAAACACGATCCAATGTGGAGTTTACAATAGACTGATCACAGAATTTCGGCAACTATTAAAGTGAATAGGGTATGACACGTCACTACTATTAAATATGTATACAGAGGATATATGTGGGAAGTCATAGACTAACATCACATCGGAACTTTCCTGTTATCTACTTCTGATCACGTGGAACAGAGCTGGACTCATGACTGTCTAGCTTTAATGATGTCGTGCTGCAATTGTAATCTTCACAATAGTTATTTACGGTTCCTGAAATTCAATAATTGGGTATAGAATCCTATAGATGATTTAATATTGGTCCAACCTCAGTTACTCAGGTAAAGTGTGATGACTCAGTATCGTTTCGATATCTGCCGACAGACATGGAAAAGAATCCGCATACAAATACAAAGGTTTCGAGGCCATTATTAAATCCTTCATAAAACGCTAATTTAAATTACGAGAGCCGGAAATAATTATTTTGACGGTTTCTTACTGAATGACATCATTAAAGCTAGATAGGAATGTGATTCAGCTGTGTTTCGTGCGGTTATCGCGACATGCTTCCCGACGTTGTTTTTTTAAAAGCTATCGCTTATTCTCGGATCTCATGCACATTTACGGATAAAGAAATAGTACACGCACAACTGGAGACCACAGATTGGAGGTTTAAAAAATTAAATTTCATAAATTAATTTCAGTAGGCACTATAGGCACCCACTCTTCATCCTAATTCATGCCATACGCAGCCAGATAAGACAGACTATCTATTGCAGCCACACGAATCATCGTTCCAGGTTTATTATCTAAGAAGCAATTGCCAGAAACACTTCTTTGTGAGATTAGCACAATGGTGACATGCATGTAAATTATACGCGGCGAGCATGTTGGGGGGGAGGGGGGTGAAAGGGTGGAGTACTGGTGAGAACCGAGTGTTAGCAGACACTTCGACTGTTAGCAAGCACGCTGTGATTTTATATAATATTAATAATCGATGAGCGCGTCTGTTATGTCCGTTATCTCACTGGAATATCCAGGGTCTGTGAAAACCTCTCTACCCCGTTGTTGCATAGGAAATGCTGGTGAACCGGCAGTAAAAGGGGGCGCACCCAGACACTGAATTTTAAGTAGGCAATCAGCACGCGTGGCGAACGATCGCCCCATATCTTTAACGAGACGAGTACGCCTCTTTGAATTTTACAGTTTACAAACCATATAACTAGCCCGAGTTTTACATCGCGCCTTCGAATTGGTTCGTGGTGCCATCTAGTGGCACTTGTAGTATAAAATATTAATTCGAATTTAGGAGTCTTTGGCTGTAGACTAAATACGAAATGAAGCGATGATACACGCAGGAATCTTGCCTTAGAATTGGTCGGTAACTGCCTGATAATGTGTGTGTGGTTTTACTCACCCGTGTGTTCGACTGATGTGCGCATGTGCAGTGACGGCCATGCAGATTACTTCTGCTCGTGATATCCTGTTGAAATCTGTACGTGTGTAGTCATTTCACTTATTTTAAATTCCGGGTTAGACCGACTCTACGTAAACGACGATGGTAAAAAGAGCAAGCTATTCTGAAATAACAACGTTACTACATCCAAACGTGCGTGCCTGTGTGTGTGTGTGTGTATATAATTATATATATAGTTAGTTAGATAGGTAGGTAGATAGATAGATAGATATAGATGGATGGATGGATAGATAGATAGGTAGGTAGATAGAGATAGATAGATAGATAGATAGATAGATAGATAGATAGATAGATAGATAGATAGATAGATAGATAGATAGATAGATAGATAGATAGATAGATAGATAGATAGATAGATAGATAGATAGATAGATAGATAGATAGATAGATAGATAGATAGATAGATAGATAGATAGATAGATAGATAGATAGATAGATAGATAGATAGATAGATAGATAGATAGATAGAAGATACGATAGATAGATAGATAGATAGATAGATAGATAGATAGATAGATAGATAGATAGATAGATAGATAGATAGATAGATAGATAGATGGATAGATAGATAGATAGATAGATAGATAGATAGATAGATAGATAGATAGATAGATAGAAAGATAGATAGATAGATAGATAGATAGATAGATAGATAAATAGATAGATAAATAGATAGATATATAGATAGATAGATAGATAGATAGATAGATAGATAGATAGATAGATAGATAGATAGATAGATAAATAGATAGATAGATAGATAGATAGATAGATAGATAGATAGATAGTTGTAGCAAAAGAGAGAAGGGAGAGAGAAATCTCATCTCTTTCTTTTGCTCATTACCTATTCGCACTAATTAATCACGTTGTTCTACTTAATTATTATTCTCATTCTATTTAGCTATTGTGTTTTATCTGTTCCACCATCGCATACGGATAACGCGCGTGCGTGCATGTGGGCGTGCGTGCAGTGAGCGTGAGGCGTGCTGTGTACGGCGCGCATGTGTACGTGTGCGCGGCGTGCGTGCGTGCGTGTGCGCGGCGTGCGTGCGTGCGTGCGTGCGCGCAGGAGGCGTGCGTGCGTGCGTGCGCGCAGGAAGCGTTCGGGCGTGCGTGAGCACAGAATTCGCAATCGCATGTTGTCCTGCGCGTGCCACTTACTCGTCTCTAACCTGTCTGAGACTTTTAATAAGGACTTGGTGTTCAATAATTACAATAAATGAAAATTTGCTGGCTTACAATAGCAACAATGCACCATTAAAGCTGATGGCTACGCATCAGCTCCCGTCATGCCGGGGGGCAAGTCGTCAGGGTAGAGACGTGATTGGTCGTATGTGGCACCTGGCGCCACAGCGGGTTGGAATGTGCAGAGTAGATTCAGCAATGTTCTGTATACGGTTGACCAGACAACATCGCAGAAAAACGCATGAGACAACGCGCTAAAAGTAGCGTCTATCCGTTTCCTAGCGGCTTTAACCTCCGTCTGCCGTTTCTCCGTCTATCGTCCGGGGCTCGGTGCAGATGCCGACGAAGTATCGTGGATGAGTGCGAGTCATGAGAAAGATCGCGGTAGTGCTTGCTGCAGTGGCGGTGGCTAGCGCCCTTCTTGGAGTTGGCTGCTCCTTGCCGAGGCGTCACCACAGAAAGCTAGGCAGGCGCAACCATGCGTCCGCCACGCTGCCTGCAGGGTCATCGAATGATCAACGCAACACAATGTCAAGCAGTATTACGGCACATAATGAAACGACAGCAAAAGGTAATAACATGATATGTGAATTTCGAATTTAGAGAGAGATGCGCGCGGTAGATGTCACTCACCTTGCCCGCGTGGGCGTTGTTTTAGATATATATATACATGCACGTTTTTATTTGTGCGCGTGCGTGCGTGTCGTGAGTGAGTAAGTGTGTGGGTGGGTGGGTGGCTGGGTGGATTGGTGGTGGGGGAAGTAAGAGCGAGAGAGAGAGAGAGAGCGGGAGAGAGAGAGAGAGAAGGAGAGAGTGTGTGTGTGCGTGTGCGTGTGCGTGTGCGTGTACATGTGTGTGTGTGTGTGTGTGTGTGTGTGCGTGCGTGCGTGCGTGTGTGTGTGTGTATGTGTGTGTGTGTGTGTGTGTGTGTGTGTGTGTGTGTGTGTGTCGTGTGTGTGTGTGTGTGTGTGTGTGTGTGTGTGTGTGTGTCGTGTGTGTGTGTGTGTGTGTGTGTGTGTGTCGTGTAGTGTGTCGTGTCTGTGTCGTGTGTCGTGCGTGTCGTCGGTGTCGTCGTTGTCGTTGGTGT
>NW_014577064.1:150893-159349 GCF_000485595.1 Priapulus caudatus | reverse complement strand
TGCGTGTGCGTGTGCGTGTGCGTGTGCGTGTGCGTGTGCGTGTGTGTGTGCGTGTGCGCGTGAGTGTGCATGGGTAAGCTTATGTGTACGTGTGCATATGCGTGTGTAAGCTTACATGTGCGTATTCGTATGTGTCTGCGTGTACGTTTGCGTGTCAGTTTACGTGTACGTGTGCGCGCGAGTAGCTTTGCGGGTACGCATGCGTACGCGTTTGCGCGTGCGTGTGCCCTTGAGTTTACGTGTGCCCTTGAGTTCACGTGTGCCCCTGACATTACGTGTGCACATAGAACATTGATACATATACGAGTACATAGAAATTTATTCGTTATATAGCAACTGGTTATCAGATCAGGAACCACTATAGTCGGTGAACCTGTACATCGTATGGTAGCATGATTAGTTATGCTATTACACGGACCTCTCGTAGCATGCCTGCCACTCCGTGAGCAGTACAGCAGGACCTTCCATTTGAATAGAGCCATGTGCACACTGGAGAACTTTTGCATGCAACATTGGAGTGCATGCGGAATTGATGCGTGCACCACGTATTGGCATGCAACGCGCTGCGTTACGGAGTTCATCATACATTTTACTAGTGCACATTTTTCCCATGCTTCTCTTTTCCTTTCTCTCTTCGTCTGCCCGGCGTCTCCTTCTTCCTCGACCTCTCCGTCTCCCTTTTCCTCTTCTCTTCCCTTTCGTTCGCGCTCTCGCTCTCGCTCTCCCTCTCCTTCTCACTCTTCCCTTTCCGTATCTCTCCCTCTGCCTCATCAGCTCCCTCTTCCTCTCAAGTTCTTCTCATTTTCCCTCTTCCTCTTACTCTCACTCGCCCTCTCACTCTCAGACAGACTCTACCTCTACCTCTTCCTTCTCAGACTCTACCTCTAGACTCTACCGCTCCCCTTCCTAACCCACTGCTTCTTCTTCTCTCTGTCGGTCTCCCTCTTCCTCGCCATCTTCTTCTCCCTATCCCTTTTCTCCCTTACTCGCTCTGCCTCTTCTTTTATTTCTCTGCAAGATCTCTGCAAGGATAAAAGCCCAGTCTAATCATTGCGGGTTTAATTAGAAGTCAATGCAGCTAAAAATAAATAATCTAACCAGCCCATCCGCTCTTTTCATGCATAATTAGTTTATGGATATATTCGCTGTGCAAGTTGAAAATCTGCATATTTATTAAAAATACAATTTATGCAATTTATATGAGGGCAAAGTCATCAAAGTAGACGCAAAAGTATATAAAGTAGTTCAGCTTTTCGTGTAGTTTCTAAATAATTGTTTATTTACCATTTTTATACCTAATTTTTTGGGGGTTTACGAAACAATCCTTTTTAGTATATTTAGCGAAACAATGCATATACGCACTAAACACGACGGTTTTGCTTCAATATCTAGAGAATAATATACCGTTGAAGATTCGATTAGAAGAGGTCACGACATATCATGTTGTATGTAAATGAATGTGTACAACGTTATTAGTGGATATCTAACACCTCCGTGCTAACATTTGAATGCGCGCAACCAGAAGACACAGCCAGCCGCAGGCCCACGCGGCTGACTTTGAGACGGAATCATCAACGAGGAAAAATTTACGACATCTTTACACATATGAAGTACCGTCAAAAGCCATAACGAAATAACTCGCCGAATGCTTCCAGGAACATTAGTGACGTCACGATGAATGCTTTTTTTTCGCATTCTTTATTGCGATAGCACGCAACACGCGACGTATAGTATAGCATCGTCGTATGTTATTTTTTCGCATCCCCGCGTTTCTATAAATAGGTCTTTCGTGCTATAGCTGACGTGTGGGCGCTGCGCTTTCGTACGCACCTCACGGACCGTTCCGGGCTGCGAGTCCGCTCGCTCAACAATCAAACCTTTATCGCGGCCGTGGAGGGGGCTCGTCCGTCCGTTTCTAACGTACGTGCGTATGAGTGCGTGCGTACACGAGCCGCTCCCCTTACTGTACCGCATCGCCGCGCAAAGTTCGCGTTGAACGCAACGCGCGTTTTCGTGCCGAGAAGGAATTCGAAACGCGCGCGCCATTTTAAGCCCAAAAGAGGACACGGTGTACACCAAAAATAGACATAATCAGCCCGGTTCTATTTTACTTCACTAGTTCCCAACTAAATTTAAAAGCGAAGCGTCTAGCTAAAGTCATTTTTTCGTCTATCGTCGGTCGCATTTTTAGCGCCCCAACAGAATATTTCGCGGGCATGTGATAATTAATGACGTATTATGAGTGATGGTGTTTGGTGATATATCTGTCTAAATCGTATATAGGCTATAACCATGCGTCGACGACGCAAGCATGCTGTATAGAGTGACACGACGTGCGGTGCGTACGTACGTGCGGCATATAATGACAGGTTTATTACGCAGGGATAACGCATAGTCACGCCTCCACCACGCAGGAATGCAGTATAATGACACATATATGATACAGACATGCTGCATAGTAACATGACGCAAAGACGCAGCGTAACGTCAAGTCCATGGGTTGCTCATGCTGTAGCAGTACATATATAGCATATATATATATATATATATATATATATATATATATATATATAAGCAGTTGCACATGTACAATAAACTCGACGACATATGGATACGGCATAATAATATCTGTAAGATGCTGCGAAATATCGCGTCTATTGCGTAAGAATGCTGTATAATGACGCATCCATGACGCAAGATTGCTATATAAAGTCGAGTCTATGACGCAAGGTTGCCGTATAATGACGCATCTATGACGCAAGGTTACCGTGTAATGACGCAGCTATGACGCAAGGTTGCTATATAATAACGCCCCTATGACGCAATGTTGGCGTATAATGACGCATCTGTGACGTGAGGCTGTCGTGATAATGACGCATTTATGACGCAATGACGTTGCACATTGCCACATCTATACCGCGATGACTGTACGCAATCACGTATTTATGACGCATGGATGCTGTAAAATGACGTATTTATGACGCAAGGACGCTAAACAATGGCGCAGTGATGCCAGGTTGTTGCGTGCTTAGCCTCTTGCAATCAGCCGAGCATTACTAAATAATGTATATATACGACATTATATAGGACACCTATATATAAAACATAACATTAATACATGATATATGACATAAATGTATGTGCACGTACATAGACGTTCCGTACGCCCTATTCAACATGTGGTGACTTTAGATTCAGTGTGAAATCTCCGGTGCGTACTAGTTCGACGCGACGTGTACTCATATATCCTTGTCGTGGACCGATAGCTAATAATGTTCATTAGCGTATAGATGGCGCGTACGCGATGGACGACATGCACCAGGATTGGCAGCGCTCGCGCAGGGACGCGGTCTTTATGAATACAGGTATAGACCATGCGTAGCTGTCATATCGCTGCAGATCGCTGCCACGCAGACTAAGTCAGCATGCATTGTAAGTAGCATTTACATCATAGGCGTTAAAAGTACGTTGACGGCGCCGAGAAAACATGGCGTCCAATCCTTCCTGAAACGCCTATAAATTAGAGGCGTGTTCACGTCCACGCGTGCGCGGTGTGTTAATTCTCCTATGAAACTTTTCGTCGTATTTGCCTGTATTCCTCGTCATCATCATGATCATCATCATCGTCAGTATCGTCAGCAGCATCAGTATCATCAGCAGCATCAGTATCATCAGCAGCATCAGTATCATCAGCAGCATCAGTATCATCAGCAGCATCAGTATCATCAGCAACATCAGTATCATCAGCAGCATCAGTATCATCAGCAGCATCAGTATCATCAGCAGCGTCAGTATCAGCAGCATCAGTATCATCAGCAGCATCAGTATCATCATTTAGCGATCGATCATTGGCTAGGATTTCATTGTATTTAATATGGACAGCTAGTGCAACAGCAGTGCAATTAAATTAACATAAATTCGAAGGAAATTAGACTATTATAGAGTTATTTTACAAAGAGACCATCCCAGCCGCACGTTGAATAGCGGTTAGGATCGTTTCCGGCGTTTGTTGATGTATTGTTCATCTTTGTTTGTTTGTTGAAATTACCGCGCATGTGTGTAGCGGTGATTGATCGGGCGACTACATCCTACATCCCACCTTCAGGTGGTTATCGTAAAGGCTTCCCAAACGAAATGATTGATTTCTTGCTGAGTTGTGCGTCTCTATTGGATTATGTCAAGTACTGTCTGTGCTGATGATTGCTATACCTTATTGTGGGATTTTTATTGACGTGTGCCGTAAATTTCAAGCATCAAGTGATGACTTTTTTTTTATTAAACCGGAAGTGACGTTTTTAGCGTAACAAGTGCAAGCCTACAAGTTGTCAGAGCATATAATGTTGATGGAATGCTCACAAATTTGACATTCGTGTTTCATTACTTGCATAAAACGATTCACGAAAAACTATTCTGAATTAAATATAAATTGCTACCCAATTGATAGTCATTGTTTCCGAAGAATGTTCAATGTGCTTTTAAAATCGTTCTTGCCCGAGATGTGATTAAGGCGAATATACGGTATGATTATTACGGCCATGTTTTCTTGTGAAAATCGGAGACTGTTGCTAATTCTATGAAATTATTCTGAAAAAATTGCCTTCCGTACTCATTCCATTCCTCACCGACGTCAAATTGTTTAGCTCTTCGCTTACATTTCTGTCATCTGCTGCTTCAGCGTCGCATTTTTAATCGTCTAGATTTTAACTCGACGTGTCTCCTATCCCGAATCAGCATAAATGCATTCCTTGTGTGCGTCCGTCCACGTTTAAACTCGCTGAAACGCCCCCTTTGCCATGTGCTAAGCGAGTTAAAGAACTTCTATACGACTTAATATTGCTGCGAGCTTATACGTGTTTGCAGTTATAATACACGCCGAGGATAATCCTGCGGATTCAATGGCCGGAACAAGTTTTCGTGCATACTCCACGCATGCACCTGTGTAGGCTAACGTGATCAGGTCGGCCTGCTTTCTCAAAAACACCTAAACTTATATGGCGGGTGACATTACTCTGCGGCTCACATACTCTCTATTCGGTACCATATTGGATATATTTATTGTTTGTATATATATATATATATATTGGCGGGTGACATTACTCTGCGGCTCACATACTCTCTATTCGGTACCATATTGGATATATTTATTGTTTGTATATATATATATATATATATATTGTAGATTGTAGTTGCTACCCCCTGATACGCCACGCGTCTCTATGAAAAATCCACAGTCGCTTATTACCTGACTCGATCGAGCGCGGTGGGCAATAGTTTAACAATTTATTTTAAAATTTAATTAAATTTAATTAAATTTTTAGTTTTTTAATTTATTTCAAAAATTAACCATTGTGATGTGTATAGATTATTTACGTACGGAACGCTGGCAAGTCCTGACGGATTCATACCGTAGAGCACATAGCAAGTTCATCTCTCAATCCTCAGCGAATATCTCAATAGTCGAATGAACGCATGATCCATGTACGCACTGTGACAGTTCAAGTTGCTGAATACCAAATCTGTGCGCGCAATGAACTGTCCACGACAATTGTGCCAGACACATGCAGACGATAAGCAGCTTGCGCAAGTTCATTATTACTGTGAGTTTGATCGTCATTTAATCGCTCGATTTCTATCTGTTCTAGGTGACTTGGACACGTCGCACTTTGGCTGCAACGAGTTGCGCTCAAAGAGGTACATATCCGATGGATATTGCACGTCTGTTAAACCAGTGACTGATGTGGTGTGTTCTGGCCACTGCTTCTCGTTGAAGAAGATGCCTTGGTACGCCCAGATACAGAAAGTGTGGGCGAACTACAAGGCGAAGGAATGGCGCTGTGTGGAGGATAAGGTGTCGCGTCGCCGAGTCCACCTGCTCTGCAACAAGGGCGAGCAGCGATCGTACAAAATAAAGGTGGTGAAAAGTTGTAAATGCAAAAGATATAACAAGAGACACAACATGTCGCGGATTCCGCGCCGACCCGGTGACCCGGATGTCGAAGACGCGAGACGGCAGCGTAAGCAGAGTCGGCACAGCAGAGTGAAGAACGAGTAACAGTCTGCAGGGCGTTGCAACAGCGATCATTGTATATTCTGAACGATATATAGCGGGGCAGGCGCGGTGGAAAGAGAGAGAGCGGCGGAGAGAGAGAGAGAGCGGCGGAGAGAGGGAGAGAGAGAGAGAGAGAGAGAGAGAGAGAGAGAGAGACGGCGTCACCAGCGCAGCCTCGATTCGATTGGCGTCGTTTGCACGCTAGGTGGCGATGCGACAGTCCGCCGACCGGCTTAGCCAATCACAGGGCAGCTACGTGCTGCCGTCTACCATATGAGATCCGGTTTGGCGGCAGACGTGGAGAGGCGAGCGACAACCTTGCCTAGATTGTTTGCTGTGCAGTTTCTTATTGCAACTGCGAAAGCATGGTTTAGGCATGGGACCCTTAACAGTACACGCACCACAGTGCTACTACCAACTGCCACACGTGTAATATATCGTAAAAGTTTGGAAAGCAACTATTCTCTGTCATAGTTGTATGTTTTTTTAAGTTAAGTTTGGCCTTAGTGTGATTTTGTAATCTTCACGGGCAGACCAATATTTAATACGCAAGTCCATGTGTCTAAATTAAAGCAACTGGTTACATAATAACCATTTTGGAGCCGATTAGTATTGACGTTGTGTTGTATAATACGGTGACAAGTTTGTTTATTCGAATTCCATGCAAATGGTATAGATTCGTATACCGATAGTTGTATTAGATACGTTAGCAACACATCCAACAAGAGTATGTATGTTGTTTATACCACGTTAGTGCGAATTGTATAGGCTGGTAAGTACATATAGCACCACCGCTTTGCGCGCGCACGAGTGTCCCTTTCGAAAAGAGACTGGTAACCTGTCACTAGATTTCGTCTCCTCATCTCCATTTTTTTATATTTCTTTTTGTTTCTTCATACGTTCTTGTTTCTTTTCTTCACTTTGTGATAGTCAACGACTAACGACAGCTCAATCAGGGAAGCGAACAAAGTCTAGTAATCAAATAATTGGCCCATTCAAGAGTTTAATAGTACATATAGAGTTCTTATCAATTATACTTATAACTTGTCGTAAACAACATGGTATTATCTAAATATGCAATGAATGAAAAAATTGCGATTCATTACCAGGTCAATGAACGCCATGACATTTTAACATAATTATACATAGAGTTTCTTTATATCGAAAAGTACTGTTTAGCACTCTCTATTTGGATTTTGCGAATAACCAACATTTATACATTCGACGTTATCTGTCTCTATTCGTGTCGCCATTGGTATCTCTAGTAGTGAAGAGACATATAGGACCGGTCTACTGGCAAAGCTGATAAATGCAGACAGTTTGCGCATCGTGGTGGCGCCGTATTTATGTACAGCGTTAGAATTAGAATGTTAAAACAAACTACGCGACAGATTATAGTCATTCTCTTGTTGGATACATTGTTGATGCACGGCGTTATAGCAAATATGGCGACCATAGTAACACGAGATCTGTGTCTATTCTACGTAACGCCATCGTGTGGGAATCTTCATTGTGATGGTCTGATGTCGCATTAATATCATCCTTGCATCCCGCGTTATTTTTTATTGTGTAAATTGTGCTGTCTATTAAAACAAGAAGATGAAAGTAAAAAAACAAACTCGTGCGCAATGCGTGTCATCCTACAGTATAACGTACGTTAAGGTAGGTAAAGAGGATCCATCATTTCGTTCAAGCCACGTCAGTATACTCATGCGAACAGTTCCTTTCTGAATGAACAAGCCGGGCCCGCTTAGCTTGAGGGCGTTACTCTTGCCTATCTAACCTACAGTACGAGCAACGATACACGAGAAGCGTGTGCGCTGGGTGTCGTCTGATGAACGCATACCATGCAGACATATGAACAAACCACTCCAACCTTACATCGTAGAAATTCACAGAATTACTCCCTGCTCGGTAATTTGCGCAGAAAACTTGCATTTTCTTTGCCTGTAACCATGCACTCGGCCGGTGCACAATTCGTTCTTATCTATACATCTCGCGTTTCTCACAATCACGGTGCGTATATATAAATGTCGCTGCGAAGGCACGTTACAGATTGTTCCAGCACGATTATAATGTAAAGTTTGAGTAACGGATAAAGATTGGCACGCCATGCCTACTCTCTCAAGACGCGTATTGTCCATGTCCTAAATTCAGCCAGGTATAGAGGGTTCACCGAGAACTGAAACACGAGCGCGAACATACGACTCGGAGGCTCCTGACGTCTGCTAACATTCTTGACCTTAAACGAGCCAGATCGCTAGGCGAACACTCACAGAAACCGCGCGCTAGAAGCTGCTAATCTCACACACACACACACACACACACACACACACACACACACACACACACACACACACACACACACACACACACACACACACACACACACACACACACACACACA
>NW_014577064.1:142722-150883 GCF_000485595.1 Priapulus caudatus | reverse complement strand
ACACTACACACACACACACACACACACACACACACACACACACACACACACACACACACACACACACACACACACACACACACCGTCAATCTAACACTGTAGAATATAGCAGCCAAGACTTTTCACTAATCGACAGACATCGATTTCTAATGGCGACTGCGATGCTTCCGATACACAACAATACACAGCAATACACAGCAATACACAACAATACACAACAATACACAACAATACACAAAAATACACAACAATACACAACAATACACAACAATACACAACAATACACAACAATACACAAAAATACACAACAATACACAACAATACACAACAATACACAACAATACACAACAATACGATTACACGTACTCGGGAAAATTCGCGAGTTCGTTCAGGAGGGTGTCCGCGGTGATTGCACTGTTCAGTCAGTGGCAGTGGCTCGTGGATGTTTTACGGTATTGACGAATTACTCTACCGTTTGTGAAAATCACGTCTTAAACGATCACGTCTGCGCACGCGCGTGCGTACACGCGCGCGTGCGTTAATGCGTGCGCGTGTGCGTGCATGCGTGCATGTGGGGAGGGGCTGTATGGTATTATAGGCACTGATACGTGTACGCGCTGCATGCGCTTGCGTGTGGATCTAGATTATATAGATACTTTGTCGTATCAGACTAGTAAAGACGTTTAGCATACGTCGGATTTAAAATGAACTCGCACCGCTATATACCAATTCACTATAACGAATATCGAAGCGTACGCCACCCGGAGGGCAAAGCGTGAAAATAAATTGCGAAAAAAAGCGATGAAAGAGTAAAACATCACAGACAAGTATACGCTGCCAGTAAGCGCCCAGATTTGGGTGCTCGCTACAAAACTTTCCGTGTGCCTGGAGTCCGTGTGTGCAGCTCTTTGCACGCACGCACTGTCCTGCGGCTGGGGTGGGGCTTTCAATTAACTAGTATACCTAACCTCAATGCGAGGTAGCAACCGCGCTCTGTATAAGGGATTATACGGAATACATTCATGTCACGGTTGTCGCTCTGGAAATGTTAGTTAAGCAACACCAGAGGCGATATTTTAGAAACATGCAACCGCGGTTGGCAACCAGTGTTGTTACAGTTGCTAAAGCTGGTTGCAATGCCGCGTGGCTAGCTTATTCCAACCGGCTCCGCCGCGGCATGCGGCTGCTACCGTCGGTCGGGCCGGCCCGCGCAGGCACTGGCGGAATGTGGTTGGTGGGTATTACCGCGAGTTCATAAAACGCTGAGTTTTACTTCTCTGTGTGAAGCCCCTTGCACTGGAGCTATGAGGTCGTGACGGACGCGTGCGTACGCGTATGTGTGTGTGTATGTATGCGCCGTACTAGCCACGGCGGCGCGTCCAGCGGGAGAATGACCGCGATTCATGTGTATTAACGGTATGAGATTTAGGGCTTGGTACCCAATGCCGCCACTACGCTGCGTACGCATAAAGTTGTCAGCACCGTCGCTGACCAAAATGTCCGAAGTACTGTTCTGAATGTGTGTAGACAGCATGGTGACGTCACCATGAGGCTACACCAAGCATCACAACTCTTCCTCGTGCTATATACGGAAGAGGTTAGTCACTTACTGCATGCGTTATCGATAACACTTAACGGTATTCGCGAATTAGCGTGTACGAATATGCAAATGAGAATGTCAGGAGTGAATAAAAACAGCTTGTTGAATCCCGAGAATATGAATAGAGTATGCATAATATGACATGGTGATCGTGCGTTTAGCGGCTGGGTACGTGCTCGCTGGGCATGTATAGGCAGGTTTGTAAGTACGCACAGCTAAAGTTGTATGTAATTCGATTGGTTAATGCGGATTTAGTTCTGTAAACTGATTAAAGCTTTCAACCTGCAAATCGATTTGTTAGTGCAGTCAGACCCTTACGACGCCTTATTAATGAGCGATTACACACTATACATGTGACATTGAACGTATCATCTAGATATTCGAACTTATACATCTTTAAAGTTGCTTAACCTCGCATTTAAATGCATATATAGACCTACTGTAAGCTCCTCTATGTTGCAAAAATTCACTAGAACTGATTTGTATTGCTACATTCATAACATTTCTTCTCAAAATCTAAACGAAATTACTTCTCTTACTAAAGTTATAATTCATTATTATATGTTTATCCAGTACAAAATTGTGAAATTTGTTTAAATCATATCGTTATCTATATTACTTATGCAATCAGGAAACAAATATAGTGTTTTCGTTCCAGGAACTATTTGCGTAGGGCTACTGCTAGCTGTGCTGAGAGGGTTTATGTCCACCAGGGTACTGCCGGAACGTACCCTGGTACTATCTAATATGCCGTACCGTACCTCGCCTACTCCACTAACGAGTCTAGGGAGTCGCCTACGCCTTATCCCTAACCCTAACCCTAACCCTAATCCTAATCCTAACCCTAACCATATCAAATAATGACCAGGGTACGTTCCGGTATAGCGGACCGTACCCAGGGTACGTTCCGGCAGTACCCTGGGGGACATAGACCCTATGAGCGCTAGCTGTGTGACATAACAACATCAACGTAATTTTGAAAATCCCAATGTTTGTAGCACTTCTCTGGCTCAATGAGAACATTGAGTCTATATAAGCTTTTTGTTGCGAGGTTTATCCGTTTTAATCTTAAAGCCTTTATTTCTAATATAATTTCCAACCAGTCTCGCGTTTTCCCCACTTTTACTACACTTGCCGTTATTGCCTGAGTAACAGTAACTGTCTAGTCTAGAGTAACGATCAAAGGTCTTAGAATCTTCGTACTATTCTCCAAAACATGCACGATTTGAATTTTGATTACTCGTTTTGATTACCGCCACCATTTCTTGCTAATCTTGGACTATCTCGCGATAGTGCGAGATATCGGCCAATTTCAAAATAAAAACGGAGTAAATTACACAGAATCCGATGCCTCTTTGTTTGAATTAGGTGCAGAATGGGCGCACTTGTAACTTGTTGCTGCACTAAGGCGCCATTTGCAAATTAATTGTCGCTGTAGTCAAATATGCACCCCACTATTAATATTACCTATAGAAATTCCTGTTTTAGACATCGAAGCTAGTGATGTGTGTGTGCGCGTGCATGTGCGTGTGCGTATGCGCGTGTGCGTGCATGTGTGTGCGCGCGTACGTGCATGTGTGTGCGTGTACGCACTGCTTTATGAATGTAGCTTAACCAGTGATTATGTCATATTACAAGACATAGAAAACAGTGTTTCATCAGTAGATTAAGTTCTACCCTCCAGTATCTACAGAGCCCACCATATGGCGTCAAGAGGAAATGGAGCACCATGTGAATGCATGTGGATTGTTAGTCTTACAGTGTTACTCACATCCTAACAAATGTTATAGATTGCACAGATCTGTGTATATAAACAGCACAGATGTGTTTCTGTAAAGATCCACGTTATATGTAAACAATCGCCGCTTCACCCACAGACACATCCTCAAGAATTATTCACTGTTAGTGTAGCTGAGAGGGTCTATGTCCCCCGGGGTACTGCCGGAACGTACCCTGGTACTATCTAATATGCCGGACCGTTCCTCGCCTACTCCACTAACGAGTCTAGGGAGTCGCCTACGCCTACTCCCTAACCCTAACCCCAAACCCTGACGCCTAACTCTAACCTAACCTAACCCTAACCTAACCACTAGACCATACTCCCTAACCATATCAGCTAGATACTGTGACCAGGCGTACGTTCCGGATATACGGACCAGTACCCAGCGGTCTACGTTCCCGGCCAGTACCCTGGGGGACATAACCCTCATAGCAGCGTTAAGTGATAATATATATATATATATATACATATACTATATATTTATAGTATATATATAATATATATATATATAGACGAGAAGAGAGAGAGAGACGAGAGAGAGTAGATGAGATGAGCATGAGATGAGAGAGGAAGGGGAGAAGTAGAGATAGAGATAGAGATAGAAAGAGAGAGTAAAGGATAGAGAGAGAGAGAGAGAGAGAGAGAGAGAGAGAGAGAGAGAGCGCGCGAGAGAGAGAGAGAGAGAGCGCGCGAGAGAGAGATACCTTTCATCATTCTTTCTCTTTCCACCTGCTCTCATTATGGCATTATTAATTGTCTACGGTAGTTTTTGTATAGTAACCGCAGTAATAGTTCGCTATAATCAGGAGTAGATAATCCTATTATCTACTCCTGCTATAATACAACACTAGTGCTTGTATAACAATATTCGCATTAATCATACGCTTATAGCTAGGCGCGGCAGCAAGGATGTCCTGTGTGAGTACACAAGTACACGGGTTTGATTGTGAGGGGAACTACGCGGCGAGTGCTGTCTCTACGAGAAGAGGTGCAATATCACATGACAACACCGACTGGCACTGCTTATACCGTACATCTATACGCAGATCGAGTGCATACGTGCGATGTACACGCGCACACGAGAGCGCACGCAAACAGGAACTCACGCACACGACAGCGTACGCAAGCAGGCACCCACGCGCACACTGACACGCCCACACACGGGTGCGAGCGCGCGCGGAGGCACACACTCCCACACATCGGTTGGTCGTGCGTGGTAACCGTTTAAAATCGCGTGACATGACGTCACGTATGACAGCTGGAAATGGCGACTGCCCTAGCGGCAGGTAGTAGTGTTCACGATCGCTATTGAAGGATTGCGTGGCCCGTATAACTACTCTACGGTCTGCTACTAAATACGCAGCGGTAGCGACAAGAGAGGCTCCCCTTGGCAGTAGCTACTTGAAACGATATGCATATTATGGCGCCACCTATAGTAGAAAATCTATAACAAAAACAGCGTTTCAAAATTTTGATATCCGATTGGCAAGTGGGCTCTTCTGATATTCACCAAAACCTTTACTATGAAATATAATTAGTTCTCATACTGGTACATAAAATCAAGACAAACAGTGACAACCACCCAGTACAAACTAGAAATGTAATTAATAGCGAGTTCGGAACTGCTTCCAAAACGCGAAATACAATCCTAAACAGGCGTAAACTATATATTCTACTCCGTACACTAGCTCCATCTACACTTCCATTAGAGAACTCACATGTCTAGCCCTAAAACTCTTTGGCATACACGGAAATACATAATTATGAGTATTGCGGGCTATACATGCAAAGCGTTCTGTAAAGCCATGCATGCAGACCGTGAGGAATTTTTATCGCATGTACGCCCCGGACCACTACGGTGGACAGAGCTCAAGGAAACCCACATTTAAAGACCAGTAACGGTTCCTCGTTTTATAGCGCAGACTCGGGTAAACCGGGCGGTGTAGTCCAGTGATTACAGATGACCACGTCGCAACGTGCACGCGTGTCAGTACAATAAGACACGAAGCGGACAACTTGACTGGGGCATTGTCGCGCAACGCGTCAACAAGTTTTAGCGTGCATGATGATGATGATGATGATGATGATGATGATGATGATGATGATGATGATGATGTTGATGATGTTGATGATGATGATGATGTCCTCGCATACTAAATTCAGTAGTAATAAATGGTATCTAATCTGAATAACATATGACAACTTCCTGGCTTCATTTACAGAGGACCTATTTTTTCGTATACCTTCTCTCGCTTTGCTTTTCTCTTTCTCTCTCATGCATGCACGCACACACACGCGCGCGCACTCACGCACGCACGCATGCGCACACACGACGATAGCCTCGCTGTTGATATCGCATTTCCACAGACACTGCTGCAGTGTAATTTAGGTTTGTTCTGCGGTTGGGTAGTTGTGGCTCGTATGATGAGATGGTGTGTCTGTATGTGCTTACCGTACGAACCACAACGTCGCTGGCCCATTGCAAAGACCCCATATTAACTTCATAGGTGCTAGTCCTGCAAATGAACGCATATACACTGTTAACTGATAACGCTGAAGCTCTATATGGTTGTTGCGCTAATGGTTGTTATTACCTCCGCCAGGGGCTTGGCGGAGGTTATGTTTTCACCGGCGTGTGTTTGAGTGTTGGTTTGTCGGTTTGTTAACATTCACGTTTCAGTTCACTTCCGCTAGGTGCGCTGGCTGTAGACTTACAAACACGCAACCACAGGCTAAGGGGCAACCACAGTCCTCCCCCACCTGCACGCTCGCACTAATCCGGATCCAATTAATGATTTAATTAATTAATTAATAAATTAATTTTTCCACTTAATTAATTAATTAATAAAAAATTCCACATTGAGAGAATTCAGCTGCCTTGGCGGAGGTCTGTGCTCTCCGAGTGCTCTAGTATATAGTTGTTATTAGGTGTTTTCATAAGGAGATTCCTATAGAGTTGCATGCGATAATATATGTGCGCTCCCCTGTATGTTTCTCTGTTTCATGTTAATAACTTGTATCTAACAGAAGGTCACAGAAAAGATTCCTCGTCCGCTTTTGGCCATTAACAAGCTTCATCACGACATTCATCATTGTATTATTAAACCGATACATGTTAACGAGTCAATATTTACAAGTGAGCAAATGCGTCACAGCTCGGGATAGGACATAAGGCTTGTTGGGTTCTAACACGCAAATAGCGCCTGTGCAGTTCTCAAGGTCAATGTGAAAAGGACGAAAGTTTGGAGAGCGATTGTAAATCTTATCGTACTCGTAGTCTTAGTCTAATCACTGCTCTCCCCCTTATCTCTCTCTCTCTCTCTCTCTCTCTCTCTCTCTCTCTCTCTCTCTCTCTCTCTCTCTCTCTCTCTCTCTCTCTCTCTCTCTCTCATATCTCTCTCTCTCTCTCTCTCTCTCTCTCTCTTCTCTCTCTCTCTCTCTTCTCTCTCTCTCTCTCTCTCTCCTGTCTCTCTGTTCTCTCTCTCTCTCTCTCTCTCTCTCTCTCCTCTCTCTCCTCTCTCTGCTCTCTATCTCATCTATCTCTATCTCTATCTCTTTCTCCGCGCGCGCTCTCTCTCTCTCTCTCTCTCTCTCTCTCTCTCTCTCTCGCTCTCTCTTTCGCGCTCTCTGTGTGTGTCTCTCTCTCTTTCGCGCTCTCTGTGTGTGTCTTTCTCTCTTTCGCGCTCTCTGTGTGTGTCTTTCTCTCTGTGTCTGTCACTCCCCCTCTCTCTCTGTCTCGCTCTCTCTCTCTCTCTCTCTCTCTCTCTCTCTCTCTCTCTTTCGCGCTCTCTGTGTGTGTGTGTCTCTGTCTCTCTCTCTCACTCTCTCTCTCTCTCTGTCTCTCTCTCTCTCGCTCCCTCTCTCTCGCTCTCTTTCTCTGGGTCCATCTGTGTATTTTTGTCTCTCTGTGTGTCACTTTCGCTGCCTCGCGTCCTGTGCTTCTTGTAGAATTATGAATATATATGACTAAACACTCGTTCAGTGATCTGACTACATAACTACAAATATGCTTCGCTGCACAGCTACGATACGCTCACAGGTCTATAGCGTAAGAAATTAGTTAGAAGAATGTCCAAACATATACGCTGCATGTCTAAATGAAGACCCAACATCGAGGCGAGGGTATCCATCTGTATAGTATATCTTATATATATATATATATATATAAAGTTCTAGGCCTACATATTATATGATAGTCGAAATGTTTCTTAAAGTAGTCAGAGCGCGGACTTACTTACTCACTGCCTACTTGCACATTGCCTCGCATTTTCATATAGAATGTTAATACAAGCACTTTAAATATGAATATATTTATATCAAGTCATTATATCGTATATTATTATTATAGAACACATGTATACAAAGACATTTTACGAAATAAATACGATCTGAAGACGCTTTATTTAAACAGTTGTCAGTCTATCGCTCTTCTATACAACTTTTCCCTGCGTGCTGTGATTATCTACGGAAGGATAGAAGGAAGGGAGAAGTAGGGAGGGACGGCAGACAGACGGGCAGGATTTGAAGCAGAACCATTAAGAGTTGTCTCTCATGACGCCAGCAATCCAGTCCTCGTGCTCCGTCACACGTGAATATACCGCTGGTTCGTCACAGCTGCTGAGACCGAAAGAAGTCACTCCAATTAATGTCGCTGTTCCGTCGTTCTCAAAGAACGCCAACGGTCCGCCCGAGTCACCCTATAAAAACACAATTATGCAATACAGACACGACCTGTATAGGCCTATATATATATATATATATATATATATATATATATATAT
>NW_014577064.1:137460-142712 GCF_000485595.1 Priapulus caudatus | reverse complement strand
CCCTCTCTCTCTCTCGCGCGCGCGCTCTCTCTCTCTCTCCCCCTCTCTCTCTCTCGCGCGCGCGCTCTCTCTCTCTCTCCCTCTCTCTCTCTCTGTCGCTCGCTCTCTCTCTATCGCTTTCTCTCGCTCGCTTTCTCCCACTCGCTTTCTTTCTCTCTCTTGCTCTCTCTCTCTCTCGCTCGCTCTCCTCTCTCTCCCTCCTTCTTTCATACACATTCCCATTCGTATACACATGCCCATTCCTTCTTTCTCACGCTATGCTCTCTATCTTTCTCACTCTCTCTCTCTCTTTCTTTCGTTCAAAAAATATTTATACGTAATTGGTCTTCATGGTATTCCCCATAATTATTGGCAGCTAAGCGCGGTGTCATGTCATGCAGAATCTTACCTTGAAACCTGTATACTTGCTTCGTCAGCAACCTTGATATGTTTTGTCACTGAGCTGCTATTAGACTAGATTTATATAATTACCAACAATATAATATTTTCGCGGTGTTTGCGTGTGCGTACATGTGCGGGTGGGTGTGAGCATGTGCGTGCGTGCACGTGTGTACCTCGGAGTCAAAGTGTGTGAAATATTACAACGAAGTCTGCGCTTGCCTCGTGACAAACCTTGAAAAGGTTTGTCACTGGTACTATTAGGCGAGATTTATAACACACATATAATTATGATCTAAGACAATTTTTATGATGCGTGCGCGCAGGTGTGTGGGTGCGTGCGTATGTAGGGGTGGGATGATGTGCGTGCGTATGTAGAGCTGGGAGGGTGTGTGTGCGTATGTAGAGGTGGGAGGGTGTGTGTGCGTATGTAGGGGTGGGAGGGTGTGCGTGCGTATGTAGAGGTGGGAGGGTGTGCGTGCGTATGTAGAGGTGGGAGGGTGTGCGTGCGTATGTAGGGGGTGGGAGGGTGTGCGTGCGTATGTATGGGTTGGAGGGTGTGCGTCCGTGCGTGCGTGCGTGAAGCTATGCGTTAGGATGCCTGAACGAATGTGTGATATGTAGTGAAAGGATAAGTGGAATGTAGTGAAAGGGCGGATAATCATTGGCATAATATATTAGCCTCGTGTTTGTTCTACGGCTTTACTCTAGCTGCCATTCCTCAATCCGCTCAGACTAATTCACGAAGGAAGAACTATCACGCATATAACGCCCTTAATTCGGCGCGCGTAGTAGAGCGGAGTTCTATCACGGGCGCGTGACCTCCGCTAGCAACAATCTGCGGGCTCCGATGTTGTTTTCTCGCGCGATCTCAGAAGTTTCGCTCTCGGACGGGAGCCGCATTGTTGGCGTCTGATAAATGATGACGTAATCGCTACGTGCGTTGTGCATCGTAAGTAGCGGAGCCGTAAGGCTTAAGGAGAGGCGAGATCTCACGACTCTCCCTCCCTTCCTCTCCTCCTCCACTTCATCCTAATAATCCTCTTCCTTCTGCTGCTTCTCCTCCGCCTCCTCCTCCTCCTCTCTTCCTCCTCTTACGGTTGCGACAACTGAACATCGAGTTGGCCGATTTATCTGTGGACATCCGACCAAAACACGGTAAATAGTTAGAGCATCGAGATGCATAACCTCAGAGCAAATACCATTAATGGTCCAAGACACTGTCTTGAGGAAGAAGAAGAAGGAAGCCAAAAATAAAAAAAATATTAACCTTCTCTAAAAATATAAACCCTCCTTAATGCAATTCACAGCGTTGATCTGACAATTTCATCATTAGTCTCGATTCTTCTTCGGTACTGCCCCTTGGGCCATGAATGATTTTTGAGAGAAGGTTAATATCTTTTTTAATTTGTGGCTCGCTTCTTCTTCTTCTTCATCGAAACAGAGCTTTGAACCATTAATGATATTTGCTCTGAGGTTATGTAATCCGATTCTCACACTATTTACTGGATTTTGGTTGGATGTCCACAGATAAATCGGGCGAGTCGATGATCACAAGTCACCCCCCCCCCCAGACCACCGCCATCCGCCAGCCAGCCCTGACTGACAACGATGAGTCCTGCCTCACATACAAACATCTACCAGTTTGACACACACACAAAATTCGCACACGCAAAATCTCATAGTCTGAGCGCAGCCGTAGACAAAAAATCTTCTAGTCGCTCTCTCTCTCTCTCGCTCTCTCGCTCTCTCTCTCTCTCTTATGAACTTCCAGTGCCCAATCTGTGCCCGGGCCTGTGCTTCTGCCTTCGGCCTACTGAGCCACATTCATGAGAGCCCATCGGTAAAGTGCACAACAAACGTCTTTGTCGACTACGATGGACTACAATTATAATATATATATATACTTTCCGGGAATAATGCACGTAGTCGCATAACATACAGATACAGAGATGCTAACAAGAGAAAACTAGATATTACATGAGTCCGAGGTCGTTCCCCAGCCGCTCGCTGTAGCTTCTGCTCCCTCGTACAGGGAATTTCTACTAGCGAGCGCGATGGGTAGTATCGTTGCCGAGGATGTAACGCAATCCTGCAGCTTCATCAACGCGATGTCGTTCTCTCTCGTTCTGGTGTCGTAGTCCTCGTGCGGGAAGATCTGCTGCTGGGTAACCTACGTTAGCAACGCCGGACAAGCGTCGTTAACAACCGAACGGTCGCCGACATGGCTGCATGCAGCCCACATCCCGCAATGCTTTCCCCTTGCATATCCCGCTGTTACAACGTCCGTAATACTGTTCAGAATTACCCGAAAAGGGGGAAAGACCCCGCTGTTTATATCGCATTTCCTCAGACACTGCTGCAATGTAATTTAGGTTTGTTCTGCGGTTGGGTAGTTATGGCCCGTATGATGAGATGGTATGTCTGTATGTGCTTACCGTACGAACCACACCGTCGCTGGCCCATTGCAAAGACCCCATATTAACTTCATAGGTGCTAATCCTGCAAATGAACGCATACACACTGTTAACTGATAACGCTGAAGCACTATATGGTTGTTGCGCTAATGGTTGTTATATATAGTTGTTATTAGGTGTTTTCATAAGGAGATTCCTACAGAGTTGCATGCGGTAATAAATGTGCGCTCCTCTGTATGTTTCTTTACTTGTAGCTGTTAATAACTTGTATAGCTGGTATGAAGCCACAGAAAAGAATCTACGTCCGCTTTTGGTCATTGATAGACTGCGTCACAGCATTCATGAGGGTGTTATGAAAAGAGGCAAGAATCGGTTAGCAAGTAAATGCATACAGACATGCATTGGGATTTTTCTGCCCGCGGCATTTGTTAGTAATGTTATACGCTTCAGGCATGCAAAGTGCTTAAAGCATTTTTTGATTTCGTATTACAATCACGGTATAGCTAACAAACACCGTATACCAAGGATAATTTACCAGACACAGCCTTACACACAAAGCACGCACACACACAGACACATACACACATACACGCGTGCACACACACATACACATACACACATACACGCGTGCACACACACATACACATACACACACGCATTCACGCGCGCACGAACACACATACACGCGTGCACACTCACGTACGCACGCACGCACACACACATACACATACACATGCACACTTACACGCGAGCACACACACATACACATACACACATATACATACATACATACATACATACATACATACATACATACATACATACATACATACATACATACATACATACATACATACATACATACATACATATTAGTAATTTTTTAAAGTGATTTTTTTTATCCTTTTATTGTACTGCAGAAAAGGACAAATTACTCTTCATTAAATAGAAATTGAAGTCAAGCTGCTAACCCTAACCTATAAATAGGAGGTTTCACGGTCAGGTGGCGAGCTTAATTTATCACTTTCTTGAGGATATTATTTTTAAGATTTGCGATTGGATGAAAAAGTTTTGTGGCATATATGCTGTTCTTCGGTTTATGTAATAATGCGTTTCATAATAATGAAAAAAAGGCAAACACACTTCGATGTTCGTGTTCTTCCCCGCTACCAGCTTCCCCGCTACTCCGCTACCAGCTTATTACCCTGGTGATAAGCCTACGATCAGCCTATGATCATGACATTTATCACCCTCCCACCTTCTCCCTTCTTTTCTCTTCTCTTTTCTTCTCCCTTTCTCTCTCTCCTTTTCTCTTCTCTTTTCTTCTCCCTCTCCATCTCTCTTTTTTTCTTTTCCTTTTTTCTTCTTTTTTTTTAGGCTAAAAAGTGGTACGGTCAATCCCGTACCAACCGTAGCGGCTCCGACGGGCCTGTACATACATATATGTGGTCCGTTCTTTCGGACGTAACTAGCCCGCCAACCCCTCTCACACTGGCTGTATGACTGCCATCCTTCCTGGTGGACGACTGTCTTTCGCTAATACCCAGTAAGAACAGCTTATCGTTAGTGTAGATTCGCTCTGAATTACCCGAAAACGTGTGTTTGTACGTGGCCTAACAGATAATCTTTTTTCCCGCAAGGTCACTTGGCCTCTAAAACAAAATTGTTTTCGGTAAGGCACAAAGGACCTTGGCTATGTTTACACCGAGATACACAATGTCGTGTGGGAGTCTACATGGCAGACATTGGCGTGGGCACAACTGGCGACTTCGAAAGAACCAGAAACCACCATCAGATGTTCCCTAAATATGTAAATGAAAATGCTTGATGAATGAAGGTGAGACAAGTGTGTGGCTATCTCCGTGCAGTCGTTCGTTCTTGCGTACACGTGCGTTCGTGTTTGTGTGCGTGCATTCGTGCATGTTCGTGTGCGCGCGTACACGTTACTAGGTATTACACTATAACCCCTCGGTTCATTGAACGCCGATTGATGTATACGTACACGCGTAAAGTTCCTTTATAGAGATATTTATCTCGAGATTATTACCGACATAAACGCAATTCGCTACATACAATACAAGCCACAGCTAGCCTCTGGGCGAACACGGGGCGGGCAAACATGGCTAGCTGGTATACAGACCGGTAGAGTAACCCGGGGAACGGCAGCGTACGGCTGCTGATGCATGCATTATCGAACAGTCTTGACATTGATGCCGCTAGAAAAACATCGCTATGGTCACGGCAGTCCGCGCCTCTGTTACTCTGAGGCTGCTGCCGGGGTGCTATTGTCCGCACGAGGGTACTGATGCAGGTATGGTCCGATGCCCTATTTCGCGTTCAATGCTGCACACGGGAGCGCTTTTGCATGACGATTGGCCAATGAAGGGTCAACCCCGGCTGTGTGTGTGTGTGTGTGTGTGCGTGCGTGCGTGCGTGCGTGCGTGCGTGCGTGCGTGC
>NW_014577064.1:126357-129411 GCF_000485595.1 Priapulus caudatus | reverse complement strand
ACACCTACTCTCCCACACTTACTCCCCCACGTACCCTCCCACACCTACTCCCCCACACTTACTCCCCCACGTACCCTCCCACACCTACTCTCCCACACTTACTCCCCCACGTACCCTCCCACACCTACTCCCCCACACTTACTCTCCCACGTACCCTCCTACACCTACTCTCCCACACTTACTCCCCCACGTACTCCCTACACCTACTCTCCCACACTTACTCCCCCACGTACCCTCCTATACCTAGTCCATTACACATACTCCCCACAACCTACTGATACAGACCAATTGTTTTTTAGACCTAGTGCAATTGTCATGGATGCACACACGGTTGCATTAGCGATCGCGTGTGTATGCAGATTAATTATTGTAATCACATGATAGGGACAATAAAGCGTAATCTCGGTCGTATATGTATCCGGGTCAATCTAGCATATACGAATATGTGGACAGAGCGAAATATATGCAAAATATCGATGTAACCAACCAAGCAGATAACCAACCAGTCAAGCACGCAACCAATTAAACTGATAGCCAACGATACACATAACCAACCAAATAGATATCTAAGCAAACAAATCACCAGCAAAACCGTTAACCAAGGGGTAATATATCCAACTAAACAGCTAAGCAGCTAAACAGTGACACAGCTAAAATGTTTTAACACGAAACTGACGCGAATCGCCTTGTATTTCGTAAACCAGTTCGCACGCACGCACGCACGCACGCACGCACGCACGCACGCGCGCGCGCACGCCCGCACGCGTGTGCATATAATGACCCTAATACGTCCCCGCGTTTTCGGAATACCAGCGCGAATAGTAGGCAGTATTACGCCCATTGAGCGCGGCAAGCGTGTATACATGCACCCAGATATGCAGTGAAAGCGTGCGGTTTAAGTGCTTCGTTGTGATCCCACGTCGCATGCGTGCGTGCGTCAACCGTACCGATAACTGCACACAAACACACACTATATATATATATATATATTAGTAGACGAGCCGGCCAAATGTGTTCCTTTGCGAGCGAAATACGATATGTACAGAACAATGTGCTTTATAATATAGCATAGTAGATACCATAGGTAAACTCAAGTCTGTCTGCAATATTCACTTTATCGTGCAGCGTTTCGTTATCTTAACTATCCTCGTAAAATTACCGTTCTCATTGCCGTAATCTTAATGTTCACGTTGCGTAATAATGTATATTAATCAGATTCTCCCATTAAAACTTATTGTTCTACTACTGTATTTATTAAGGTTTATAGCATCGCTTAATCTCTACTTTCTAAAACATCTAAATAATCTAAATTCTAAAACATGTAGGGGCCTACATATAACTTTCTTTAGTCATGAAAGCACCGCAGAGAACGCGCGGTATCCCACAACATACGATGAGCACAATATATGTCTATATTTGTCTACATATGTATATATTGAAAAACAGTATACTGCGATGTCTTATACAAGAGATATTCTGCTCAATTTGTGTATGTCCTACGATATTTACATAATATCTTTTCTTTGAATACGATGCTTTACTTTCACCTGTGCATTTATTTAGATTTTAAAAAGATTTTTTTAGATTTAGATTTTAAAATTTATTTACGCTTTCAAGTATATTACATTTTTACATATATCACAACAAGTTTTTTTAAATAAGTACGGCGAGGGAGGGCGAATTGACTATACAGTCTTCGAGTCAGCCACTCCGCTAACATAACATTATTTTCTCGCATTTCTCTACACACATCGCCTAGTCCTGTCTCTCACATTGGCTAAAGTTACATGATAAGGTAGTCTGCGTGAGCGGCTTATATAAAAATATTATCGTGTAGTCCCGTAGAGCATGATACGTAAAACATCATCATACGATCTGTCTCTCATATATTCATTTATTTCAAAGTTATGTCACGTTATCTTACCTTGTCTCATCTGCTATAAGTCTTTTCTAATCAGATTTTACAGTGTAACTTCTCTTGTGTTAAACTATGTTATGTTATGTTATGTTATACGTTACGTTTACTTACTTCACCTTTTTAGCTCTTACTTTATGTTAAATTACTTTATGTTACTTTACATTACTTTATGTTAAATTACTTTACGTTAAATTTATATGCCGTTTATGTTCAGCCTTTTATGTTCTACTGTTTCATGGTCTTTTGATTATCTTTTGCGACGCTAACGTCAGGATCTCGTACATAGCGCGAAGAAGGCGTGGTTGGTGAGGTTGAAGCGCGAGTTGGTGATAAGGTGCTCGCCGGCCCCATGGCCGCTGCAGTAGTTGAGGCTGACTCGGAGCGGCTTGCAGCACCCATGACCAGCTATGTCGGCGAATGCCATCGACATGCGTGAACCTGGCACGACTGCTCGCGTCCGTCGATCGCCGCTCGACGCCACTGCCGGCGCGCTTCCTCGCGACGCGCGCGCCACCGCTCGTGAATAGGCCGAGACGGTGTGGGAGTGATGCCGTAGTAGAACAGATCGGCTGCTGAGCCGGCGGCATCCATTACGAGCGTCGCCCGTCGGCGCGCCGTGCGCGTCTAGGCCGACGTAAGCGTCGACGGCGCACACCGCGTTCACGCACTTCGAGAACTCGTCGCGCAGCGCGCCGACTAGCGGATAGATGTGAAACTCGGATTTATGTACGCTCGGCATGCGTGAACGACGTCTTGCCGTTGATGGTGATATCTTACGTGTACTGACTGCGCCTCAACACAGCGCCCGCCCGTCTTTCCCTTTACGACAAGTTCGATGGCAACGGGAAATTTGCCATCCTCAAGCTAGTCTCGAATTTTGAAATGATAGATGGCGCTGTGTGACGATCTGAAACTGAAAAGGACAAGAAGTGTATATTTAATATGATAATCAGACAGACCTCGCGCACGCACACACACGCGCACGCACGCACACGCACGCACGCACACCGCGCACGCACACACACGCGCACGCCCACACGCGCGACGCACGAGCCAGCGCACGCACACACACACACCACCCACACACACACCAAGCGCATAATATATATATATATAGAATATATATATATATATAT
>NW_014577064.1:118297-124957 GCF_000485595.1 Priapulus caudatus | reverse complement strand
GCGTCTGTCAGATATACGTACGTGCGTGCGCGCCGCGTTCATTGTTTGGCGTGACGTGCTGCGCCGCCGCTGGGTGTCAATGTGTTGCGTGTACGTGCTGCCGCCGCGGTGTATGTTGTTTGTGTGTAAACGTGCCGGTGCCGCGCGCGGGTGTATGTGTTGCGTGCCGTGCGTGCAGCGTGCGTGTGCGTCGCGTGTGCGTGCGTTTCTCTATGTGTGTTTGTTTGTTTGTTTGTGTCAGTCGTGTGCGTGTGTGTGCGCGCGTGTGCATGTTTGAAAAAGTACATGATTTACCTGCCAAAACGTGATAGATTTAGTGATTACTATGTCGCTAATTGGAAAGTAACAACATTTTTTACCATTCTAATTTTAATTTTTTAATTTTAACAACAGCTTTAATTTAATTGATATGCGTCAAATGCCACTTCACGCACTTTTAAAGTACTCATACATATTACAAATGGATTGCTTAAACAACCAGGGGAACAACGACTCCTTCCTGATAACCTGCATCCGTCACTCTATACAGACAGAGAGGTACACGAGCAAACACGCACTCGTACACACATAACACGCACGCGCCACACATAACACACACGCCTGCGCACACACATAACACACACGCGCACCACTAACCCCGCGCACACACATAACACACACACCATCGGCGCACACCATAACACACACGCACGCGCACACACATAACACACACTCCACGCCGCACACACATAACACACAACGGCGCGCACAATACACATAAACGACACCACGGCGCACACACATAAGACACACCGCGCGGCACTATGCATACACAGACACAGACACAACATATACGTCATTACATGCAGCACCAACACACATACACACCACACACACACACCATTCTCACACCACACACACGCACACAGTTCCACACACACACACGCCACACACAGCACACCCATAACATACACACATAGCCAACACATACAACTACACACATACACACAACACCCAACACACATACACACATACACACATACCCACACACATCGTCGCATTTGGATCATCGCACTTGGACCAGAGCCAACAAAACTGTCACGGCACATAGATCCCATGACCATCAAAACAGTCGCTTTCGCGCACCGCCTTTCCATGCAAATTTTCCTTGACTTATCCCACTCCCTACTGGAAACAATCCCACAGTGAAATTGCGGTCAGCATGCATTCTCTTCATCATAGTCAGCTCGCTCGCCTTAATCTGCTATGTACGCGTCGTGATCAAGCGTCCATTTACGATAGACTTAAGTGGAATAACTCTGAAAAACCCAATCCAATGACTACGTGTGTGTGAACAAAATAACGTTGGAAACTGTTAAAAGAAAATGCTATTTACGAAACCGCATTGACTGTCCAAATCATTCTAATTATAACGAGCATAAATATTTCTGTAATTTAATTGTGCTCACGTAATCAGTGATTTGATGAATGTGAAAATTTGCCAAATCCGCACAATCTACGCGATGCGCGTTTTAAGTGTTTTTTTAGTCAAATTTGGGCAAATAACAACAGAAAAAATACATATATTAAGTTTGCGGGATAAACAAGTTGATATTTTTGCGCTCTTCGTCTTATAATGTTCACTGCATCATTAGAAATTGCTTGTCATTGACTCCGTCCCCAACCGCAGGCGCACATGGCCTGATGGAGCAAGTTTTGCGACGCAACCATTCTGTTATCTGCCCTCTTTTCAGTTTTCTGTAAGGAATACGGTAAGCTGCTATGTGTGTGGCGAGCATGTCGCTCGGTGACCGACCTGTCAAATTGTGCGCACATTAGATCAGTAAGATGAGCAAAACGTAGGTTTATATGTATGCCCTCCCTCTATTCTGTCATCCAGCTGCTTTTTATTTATCATCGCTTCTGTTCCTCGTCTCTCCGTCTGTCCTCTCCTTCTCTCTCTTCTCTCTCTCTCTCTCTGCCTTCCCCCGCCTCTCCTTTCGCTCTGTATTCCGTCTTTCTCTCCTCTCCTTCTCTCCTCTCTCCTCTCTCTTCTCTCTCTCTCTCCTCTCTCCTCGTCTCTCTCTGCCTTCCCCCCCTCTCTTTCGCTCTGTCCGTCTTCTCTCTCTCTCTCCTCTCTCTCTCTCTCTCTCTCTCTCTCTCTCGTCTCTCTCTTCTTCTCCATTTTCTCTTCCTCTCCACGCCCCCTTCCCTCTGCTTCTTCCACTGCGATATACACATACCTACAGATGATAAGCACAGAATTCAATTTCTAGAGTTTATTACAGCCACACGACAAACTGAGAAACACATCACATTACTGACATGTTCGCCCGAAACGTATTAGTTCTATCTAAAAAGATATCATCTAAATATATAATAAAAATCATACTACATTGTTCTATATTAAGAGAGCACTGTTTCACTCCTGCCTGATAGTGTGTGTTTGTGTGTGTGTGTGTGCTGTCGTTGTGTGTGTGTGTGTGTGTGGTTGTGTACGTGCGTGCTGCGTCGCGCCGCTGCGTGTCCGAGGTGCTTGCCGTGGTTGTGTGTGTGTGTTGTTTGTGGTGTTTGTGTGTGTGTGTTGTGCTGTGTTGGTTGTCATGGTGGTCGATTGGTGCGTGTGTGGTGGTGTGTGTTGTGTGGTGATGTTGGTGGTTGTGTGTCTGCGTGTGTGTGTGTTTGTGTGTTGTTGCGTGTGGTGTGTTATGTGCTCGCGCACCGCGCAGCGCGGTGTGTGCTCTTCTGTCTGTGTGCGCGCGCACGTGTGTGTATGTGTTGCGTTTGTTCGCGCCGCAGCGCGTCTGGAGTACGTAGTGGGTACATCGATCTTAAATAACCCGCATCTCTCACGAAACACATTCTTGTGAACGCGCGCTCTACAAAACCATAATACCCTTAAATTACATTGCGGCCTATCCCGATCGTATATACACCACATAAAAAATCTCTCTTAAACGAATGCCATGTCAAATGTAATGTACATTTCTGCATTATAACACTTCACCTCATTGTAATAAAAATCCGCCATATAACTGCTCGATGCTTGAAATAAATCCTTTACTAACGGAACGCATAACTGGTATCAAACGGAAAAGCGTACTATATTCGTAAAATATTTATTATATTCTTTATATAATGCCAAACACACGGCGTGCCACATCATGCCTAGTCATCAATACAAACACGATGCATGCTTACCGAATCACGAATGAACAATTAGTAGCAAGAGAGCACACGTCAAGCATAATCTATATAAGGTATAATATATATCCTACACGCCGGCGCGCGCATACATATGACAACGCATATAATTTGATCTGGTGCGCTCGCGTGCCGTTCTTCATACGGCACGCGCCGCGTGAGTGCCCAGTGCTGATACTGGCGTCGCGCCGCGCTTGTGGTGTGTGTGTGGCGTGCGTCTGCTTGCGTGCGTGCGTGCGTTAGGTGCGTTGTTACCGTGCATGTGCCGTGCGTGCGTGCGAGCGGCGTGCGTGTCGCGCCAGGGTGTGTTGGCGTGCGCCGCGTGTGCGTGCGTCGCTTGCTTGTACGTGCATTGGCGCGTTGCGTGCGTCACGGGCGTGCGTGTGTGCGCGCTTGTGTGTGTTTGTGCGGCTCAGCGCGTGCGTGCGTGCGTGCGCGTGCGTTGGACGTTCAATTGCGCGTGCGGCGTGTCGAGCGGCGTGCTTGTATTGTGTTTCGTGCGTGCGTGCGTCGTGCGTGCGTGCGTTGGTACGTGCGGCGTGCGTGCGTGCGTGCGTGCGTGCGTCGTGTGTGCGGCGCCTGCCTGCTCGTGCGTGCTTGCGTGCTCTGTCCACAATCACTGCGTCTACCTCCGCCGCAGCTGTTACGAGGCACGCTGTGTCAATCCGAATCTGCTTGCCTCGGCTGATGTAGAGAATCGCAGCGGCGCGTCCTTCGTCACCAGCGCGCGGCGCGGCAGGAAGTTCAGCGCGCCTCCGAGCTCTGCCGATATATATAATGTGCTGTTTCCTGGTGTGCATGGTATTTCTCTAGCGTCTGCGTACACAAAATTATGTAGGATTATTCTAAATATAGGCATGTTGTTAATGATCGTGTGGCGTCAATACGCCTCCTTCATGGATGTCATGCAGTTCGTAGTAAGTATGTGTAAAAACAGATGTAAGCGGCTTTGTGCTGACACACGGAAGCTTGTTAGTAACTCTCATGCACAATACTCTCGCATAAGTTACTCAGATTGTCTAATCACAGGCGCAGTAGGCGTCGCAAAATCACTGTATTTTATAGACATATATAACTGTGTCAGCCTAGCGATCCGCATTCTTCGATAAATCTTCTATATATAGATCACGTTCACCGAATGGTCAAACATCATTGCCCGCCGTGTGTGATCACGTCATCCTATCATCATATTATCGAGAGATCCGGTAAGAGATTCATAAGAGAGATCCGGTATCATTTCTCATGCTTGTAGGACGCTATCGACAGCTATTCCGTCTGCGTCCTTCTCAAGGTGAAACGGCGCAACTGCAAGCGCGGGTAGATAGATCTAGGGTGCTGCCACGTCAGACCAGACGAGGGCTTCTAAGGTTAACGGGTTTTGCCTTCCGTAAGAGCAGATGCTACGCGCGCAGCTGCCGACAGGTAAAGCAAGGCGAGCAAACGACGCAGTGGCAGAAGGTGGTGTGGATTAGTGAAGCAGGAGAAGGGAAGCTCACGTATTCTGCGAAGCTCCTTGCTGTAAACTGCCTACTGATACTGACGCTGAAGGGGTCGTTGTCGTATCAGGCTGGTACGTACACGCATAGACCACCGATGGCCAAAAATGCACCCATCTAATTAGGTTTTCTGGTTACGGTATAGCCGCATTGTGCCAATGTGGCATTTACAGACCTTCCCCTGTGACGAGTGTACCCCCTATACATATATAGCTATATGGGCGTGTCTAGCAGGGCACGTAGTGCATTTCGGGGTTTGACGTTTATTTGCGCAATTCATACTGAAGACGCTCGTCTGCGACGCTACACCGGCGCTGTCACGTGTTTCGCTGCCGACGCTGTCACATTTTTTCGTCGGCATCGTCGTTGTTGTCATTTTTCGTCGGCGTCATTGTTGTTGTCATTTTTCGTCGGCGTCGTTGTTGTTGTCATTTTTCGTCGGCGTCGTTACACATACACACATACACACATACACACATACACACATACACACATACACACATACACACACACATGTCGTCGCAGTTGGGATAGTTGCGCACTTGGACCAGAGCCAGCAAAACTGCTCAGCGGCACCATAGATCACATGACATCAAAAGCAGCGGCTTTTCGCGCACCCTTTCCATGGCAATGTTCCCTTGACTTATCCCACTCCGCACTGGAAAGTCCCACAAGTGAAATTGCGGTCAGCATGCATTATCTCATCATAGTCAGCTCGCTCGCTTAATCGCTATGTACAGACGTCGTTGATCAAGCTACATTTACGAGAGAATTAAGTGGAAGTAACTCTGAATGAAAGCATCAAAGACGTACGTGTGTGTGTGAACAGAAATAACGTTGGAAACTGTTAAAAAGAAAAATGCTATTTAGCGAAACCGCCATTGACTGCCAAATCATTCTAATTATAACGAGCAATAAATATTCGTGTAATTTATTGTGCTCACTAACCTAGTGATTGATGAATGTGGAAAATTGCCAATTCCGCACAATCTACGCGATGCCGCGTTTAGTGTTTAGTATTTGATACAAGATAATATATTAATTTTGCGGATAAACAAGTTGATATTTTTGCGCTCTTCGTCTTATAATGTTCACGCATGATTAGAAATGCTTGTCATTAACTCGTCCTCCAAACTGCAGGGCGCACATGCCTGATGGAGCAGTTTTTGCGACGCAACCATTCTGTGTATGCTGCCCGTCGTTTTTCAGGTTTCTGTAAAGAATACGGGGTATGCTGTAGGTGTTGTGCGAGCATGTAGCTCGGTGTACCGACCTGTCAAAATTGTGCGCACATTAGATCAGTAAGATGAGAACAACGTAGGTTTTATTGTATGCCCTCCTCTTTATTTCTCGTCATCCAGCTGCTTTTTTTTTTATCTCGCTTCTGTTCTCTCTGTCTCTCTCTGTCTGTCTCTCTCTCTCTCTCTCTCTCTCTCTCTCTCTCTGCCTTCCCCCGCCTCTCTTTCGCTCTGTATCCGTCTTTCTCTCTCTCTCTCTCTCTCTCTCTCTCTCTCTCTCTCTCTCTCTCTCTCTCTCTCTCTCTCTCTCTCTCTGCCTTCCCCCCGCCTCTCTTTTGCTCTGTATCCGTCTTTCTCTCTCTCTCTCTCTCTCTCTCTCTTTTTCTCTTTCTTCTATTTCTCTCTCCCTCTCCACCCCCTCCCTCTGCTTCTGTCCACGCGATATACACATACGATAAAGAATGAGAAGGCACAAGACATTCAATTTCTTAGAGTTTATTCAGCCACACGACAAACTGAGAAATCACATCACATTACGGACAATTGTTCTCTCGAAACGTATTTTAGTTCTATTTAAAAATTGAATATCATCTAAATTATATAATAAAATATAATACTAATACTTACATTGAAGTGAATATATTTATTTAGCACTGTTTAAGCTCACGTGCCTGAGTATGTGTGTGTTTGTGTGTGTGTGTGTGTGTGTGTGTGTGTGTGTGTGTGTGTGTGTGTGTGTGTGT
>NW_014577064.1:96265-117212 GCF_000485595.1 Priapulus caudatus | reverse complement strand
ACTGCGCCTGTGATTAGACATATCTGAGTAACTTATGCGAGAGTATTGTGCATGAGAGTACTAACAAGCTTCCGTGTGTCAGCACAAAGCCGTTACATCTGTTTTTACACATACTTACTACGAACTGCATGACATCCATGAAGGAGGCGTATTGACGCACACGATCAATTAACAACATGCCTATATTTAGAATAATCCTACATTAATTTTGTGTAGCGAGACGCTAGAGAAATACCATGCACACCAGGAAACAGCACATTATATATATATATATATATATATATATATATTTTATATATATTATATGCGCTTGCGTGTTGTGTGGGTGTGTGTGTGTGTGCGTGCGCGTGTGCGTGCGTGCGCGCGTGTGTGGCGTGCGCGTGTGTGTGCGTGCGCGTGTGCGTGCGTGCGTGGCGTGCGTGCGCGTGTGTGTTGCGTGCGCGAGTGTCTGTCTGATTATCATATTAAATATACACTTCTTGTCCTTTTCAGTTTCAGATCCGTCACACAGCGCCATCTATCATTTCAAAATTCGAGACTATCTTGAGGATGGCCAAATTTCCCGATTGCCCATCGAACTTGTCGTAAAGGGAAAAACGGGCGGGCGCGTGTTTGAGGCGAGTCAGTACCGTAAGCTACTCACCATCAACGGCCAAGACGTCGTTCACGCATGCCGAGCGTACAAAATCCGCAGTTTCACATCTATCGCTAGGCGGCGCGCTGCGCGACGAGTTCCGAAAGTGCGTGAACGCGGTGTGCGCCGTCGACGTTACGTCGGCCTAGACGCGCACGCGCGCCGACGGGCGACGCATGCGTAATGGATGCGCGGCTCAGCAGCCGATCTCGTGTTCTACTACGGCATCACTCCACACGTCTCGCTATTCACGAGCGTGGCGCGCCGGTCGCGAGGAAGCAGCCGCGCAGGTGGCGTCGAGCGGCGATCGACGGACGCGAGCAGTCTGTGCCAGGTTCACTGCATGTCGATGGCATTCGCCCGACATCAAGCTGGTCATGGTGCTGCAGCCGCTCCGAGTCAGCCTCAAACTACTGCAGCGGCCGATGCCCGGCGAGCACCTATCACCAACTCGCGCTTCAACCTCACCAAACCACGCCTTCTTCGCGCTATGTACGAGATTCGCGCAGGGCTCGGAGCGCGTGCACTTCCTGCCGGCCGCCCGCCTGCGTGCCGAAGGCCGCCGCACCGCTGACGATTCTCTACAATCAGCCGACGCAAGCCGAGTTCGAAGATTCTGCACAGCGTGCTCGTCACAAGCTGCGGCTGCATGGGTAGATGCGCTGATCGAGGACAGCACGCAGCACGCACGCACGCACAGCACGCACGCACGACGACACGCACCACCAACGCCACGCTACCAACGCACACGCACGCACGCACGCACGTCGCGCACGCTCGCACACACCCACCACGCAACGCACGCACGCACTACGCACCAACGCCGTACCAAACCGCACGTACCAGCACGTAGCACGACAGCGCGCCGCTCACACACACACCACACAGCGGCGCGCACACGACGCACGCCACGCTCGCACGCACGCAGCCGCCAATCTCGTAACAACGCACGCACACGCACGCCCCGGCGCGCGCGCGTCACACAGCACACACGCGACACGTCACGCCGGCACGCACCAACGCGCGCCTCACCCACACCCGCACGCACGCACCGCTCGCACGCACGCACGCGCCGCTCGCATCTCCCGCACGCACCGCACGCCCCACACACCATCACACACTGTACACCACCGCCACGCGCGCATTAGCACGACGGGCAGCACGCGAGCGCACCCATTCAACGTTATATGCCGGTTGTCGTCATCCGCTGCGCTGGCGCTGTATTTATATATTTAACCTTATATACCGATACTGTGAGTTTGCTCTCTGGCCTACTAGGTCATTCGTAGATGCTGTAAGGCCCAGGCCAACGTGTTTGTATTGATGACTAGGGCATTAATGTGCACGCCGTGTGTTTTGCAGCTTAATATAAACGATATAAAACATATTTTACGATCTAGCTACGCCTTTCCGTTGATACCCAGTTATTCGTTCCGCCCCCCCCCCCCCCCCCCCCCCCCCCCCCCCCTAAGGTAAAGGATTTATTTCAAGCATACGCGACGCAGTTATATGCGGATTAAATTAACAAATAGGTGAAGTGTATAATGCGAAATGGTACTATTACATTTGCATGTGCATTCGTTTTGTACAAGACGATATTTTTGGTGTATATTACGATTCAGCGGCATAGGCCGCCAAGTAATTTAATGTGTATTTATGTTTTGTAGAGACGCCGCGGTTCGACAAGATAATGTGTTCCGGTAGAATATGCGGGTTATTTAAGGACTCGCATTGTACCACCTACGTACTCACAGACGCGCTGGTGGCGCGAACAGCACGCACACATACACACACGTAGCGCGCGCACACACGCACAGCAGAGCACAACACGCGCGCGCAGTGCGCGCAGCCACATACACACAACACGACACACACACACACACACACACACACACACACACACAACAGATACCCACACACACCACACACACATACACACACAACACACACACACACACACACACACACACCGCACACACTCGCACACAATGCACACACACACACACACACACACACACACACACACACACAGCACACACAGCGTTGTTGTCATTTTTCGTCGGCGTCGTCGTTGTTGTCATTTTTCGTCGGCGTCGTTGTCGTTTTCACTGTCACCGTCGTTTTTCTTCAGCATCGTCGTTGTCATCGTCTTTCGTCGTCGTCGCTATCGTTTCTCGCGGCCACCGTCGCCGTCGTTCTTGACGAAAAAATGACGGCGAAAAAACGACGGCGCCGTAGCGAAACACGTCACAATGATGGCACTAAGCGGCCTACTGAGATAACACTGCCACTAATAACGATCATTAACCATTAACTAGTAACTCCTATACAGGAGTTGATTATTACGGAGTAATCTGTAATTATGAACTTTTGATAAGGCGGATAGCAGCCTCGCACGCTCTCGGCACGAGTCTACACCGGCGCACGAGCCACTAGTGTACTCCTTCACACTAGTGTGACAAGCTGAATTTACATCTGTACCTTCACACTCACACTTTTCTCTTTCGTTTAGTTACAAAGAGTTATTATTATTATTATTATTATTATTATTATTATTATTTGTGAGAGTAGTAGTAGTAGTAATAGTAGTAGGTAGTTGCGGCGGCAGCAGCTGCAGTAGCAACAGTAGTACGCAGTACTTATTATATACTAAGTTAGTAGACATACCTGAAACAGCCGGGTAGCTTGTCACACGGACGGCCTCGGGTCGTCCGTCGGTCGCGTAGCCGCCGCTGCTGCTGTCCTGCTGTTGACGCGCGTAGCGCTCCATCGCTGCCGACACCCTTACCATGTAGTCGTGCGGTGGGCCACCGCGGTCTCCTCCGCCTCCGCTCTCACGCAGTGGTGGCTCTCTTATGCCCAGCTCAGCTAGAAACGCTTTCTCTAGAGCGCCTCCGACGCGACCGCCACGCGACAGATCGCACGCGAGTGCGAGCACGCACAGCGCCAAGCACGCACGCACGCAGTCGCCGTGCAGTGCCGGCAAACACCGGATCGTGCGTCGTACCATCGCTATACCGAAACGCGAGGGTTGCCGCTAATGCGAGAATTAAGAGAGAGACAGCGTTGATACGAGAGAGAGAGAGAGCGTTGGTACGAGAGAGAGCTGCAAAGTGCCAAGTCCGGCGTGGCGTGCGGTTTTATCCCGCCGATAGAACCACTGCCACCCCCGAATGCCGCGCCAACAGCCAATTACTGCACGCCTAGCTACGTCACGAGATTCCTGCGCGCGCTCCGTGCTTTTATGGAAGACTTATATCGGCAAGCCACGATGGGAGGAGCGTATGAACGAGCATATACTCATAAATCGTTACTATCATTGGTTATTTATACCGCATTATAACCATATATAGCATGACATTCATATAATAATAGTATACTTAGCCATAAGTTGTTATAAATGGTATTAGTAATTACGTTGCGTATCAGTTTCGCAGAAGCGGTTGTCGGCAATTCACAATGTCATTCAGAGAAGTCTGCAAAACTATATATTCTACATCTGTTCGCGGACACGATGATGAGGATCCGCTAGAAACAGCTGTTGCTACTGTTGCTGCTGCTGCTGACGACGACGACGATGATGATGGTGGTGGTGGTGGCGACGAAGAACACGACGACAAATGACACGATGAACGAACACACGCGCGCGCGCACGAACGCACACATACATTCGTAGTGCGTGCGTGGTTACGTGCACGCGCACGTATATCCCTCTATATTAAAATCTTAGCTTATAATATAGGTGCGTTTTTCTGTTTGTTCGGTGTCAGTAACAATGTAACAATTACATTTTAAAACCCTAGTAATACAAGTATAAACTCGTAACATTTTAATAACACTAGTCGCGTGTCCAAGCCGCATGCCGTTTGATTCGACCCCTACTAAGCATACTAGCCCAGTACTAATAAGAATTGCACAGACCTGAAACACGTGCGCATATCAAGCACGCACGCACGCACGCACGCACACGCACGCAGGCAGGAAAGTTCTACAATATATTTTTTTTATTCACATGTGTTTATTCATCAAAGGTTAGTGAACATGGCGCAGAGAAGAGCACGCCTACTGCACGAAGCTTGCTCCACAAGACTGTTGTTACAAGCTTTTCATAACGAACAAATTTCTCAATGATCGCCGGAGGACATAGGACAGAGTCCGATGACATCATACATTCGCAGAGATGTCGAGTGTAATGCGCATGCGTCGCTAGCCTTCCGCTCCCAGCTGTGCAATTTCATATAATAATGCGCCAATTTGAAGCGACCAGTATTGTTATCACACGTACAGATAAGAATGGATTCACTATAACAGGTAACGAAAAGGAATATACATTTGATATTGAATTAGTAGAATAATTCACGTAATACTAAATTCAATATAAATTTCCATAACACCTGTTCACTGGCAATCTCTCACAACGCAGGTCGAATACACCAGAGCAAGTATATCAGTGATATCCGCAGTAAGATATAATATCCTCATTAATATACCGCCGATGAAATACACGTGTTCTGATTGTACATTACAATCACCTGCATTATTATCTTCATATTATTTTTAAAATTAAACATGTCATAACAACATATTATATTACACGAAGATATTAAACGCACTGTAAGCATAAATAATACAATAACAATCCTTCAATGAAATAGTACATGTACCCAGCAGTATTCCTGCCTGGCAGAGCACATTTCAGTTTTCAGCACAAGCTTCATTTCACTACTTTTGGGAGAAAACTATTTTTGATGAACTACGCCTATCTGATTCATTTGCATTGCGCAACATTCCCTATCCTACCCTTATACCACTAAGTCTAAAGAGATAGGTGGCCCTTTTTCTACACAAAAACCTAGCAAGGCATTTGCATAGGCGAGTGTGGACGCATAAAATGAAACTCAGAAAAAACATTCTCTAGTAACCTATTTGGGAAAAGAAATTAAAAAAACGTCAACATGGTACCATGAACGTGCCGTGTTTCTAATAGCCTAAAATAAAATGCCATATATAATATATAGATAGATAAATAGATATATCTATATATGTATATGGACTACCATCTTCTCATGCAATGTATAAAATCCCAACTGCTGAATATCATGAATAACATTTATAATACAAAATCTATCACACCCAAATTTGACAGTCGGCTTAAATTGTCTATACAACGATTTTACATGTGTTCTCAATCACAGATATAATTTCTAAATTTACATATGCAATCTTTGTAGCCAACAGTTGTATTTAATCTACAAACTCTATACAATCTTGACAGATTGTAACCTTTGTTATTACAAACCGTACTCAGGAGTTATATTTCACACTCACAATGTCAGTTGTTGTTTTTTTCACATTTTATATTTCCTTAGTAACAAAGTTGATCAGAGTATTTATAGTAAATGAATGTAGGACTCTATTTAACTAGTCTATTCTCCACAGGAATAGCATTTGGCACACTTTGTTACTCGCGAAAAATGAAATTTTCCTTTATGATACTCCAAAACCTATATGGAAAAAACTAAAACGTGAAAGCACACAGCTTAAAAATACAAGAACAATAATTAACATCTTACCAGGGCAGCACTAAAAAGACAACACAAAAAATAAACCAACTGGCAATGTGCACTAAAGAATTCATCAACCACGTAGTATAGGCAATCTCTTATATACACACTGTACATGTAAACAAACAATAAAGCTGTGGGCCTGCTTTGCTTGCTGCGGGTCAGGACGGCATTGGTGACATGCTTGTGTGGATTGTATGATTGGTGACATGCTGCAGGGCGTGAGTTACACTGGCCAGTATAGTGCGACAGCTATGCCACCTACGATTAACTTTCCCACAGTGGACAGCTATAACAACGACACACTAATACCAGATGGAATTGGCACCCTCACCTGCTACCGCTTAATCTGAGCAGTAGATAGAAGCAAGATATGGCGAAAACAAATCTGCGGCCTTCCTTATAGAAACCCAACGAGACGACCTTTCCAAAAGAAACATAATTCGGCAAGGCACACGACAGCTGTTCAACTATAATATGACAACTGTTTCTTGTTGCCAGCTTATAACAAAGGGAGTGGTTGTTTTGGCGAATCACGTACCCAGGGATTTGTTAGTTTGGGACGGATCCATCGGATTCTGGTCACTTGACGCCACCACAAACGCAAGCGGCTTATCATAGAAAAGTTGGCTGCTTTTTTGCTGCTGGCCCACAACAAAAAACCTGGGCCAAACAACTGCTGTTTCTTGTCATGAATACTTGCGCATCTTGTAACCATCTCTTACATATTGCAGGACACAAAACAAGAGTTCACTAAATCGAAGCTAGGCGTCATTAATGTGAATTCACCGGGAAAAAACTGTACCACGCCTTTAATGTACTAAGATACTTCTCGGTCAACACTTTCGACAGGATAATATTTTGACGTTTTTGTATTTTATTGAAAATTTTTAAATTCAATAGTGGTGAACAGTTTCGAATTTATCTCACCCTAACTGTGCGTAACATTTGAAACAATTGCAATGTACGCAACATCTGGTTTTGTTCCACAATCCATAGTTTATCATTAAATTCCATTTGAAAAAAATGCCAGTCAAAATTTACTGACATCAATTAAGAAATTTAAGCTGGCGACATTTTGCACCAACTACAGCCCTAATTACTGACATCAAATCAATGAAATCCGTTCAAAATCAGGTGCCAATTTCAATTCAAAAGTTAATGTCAATATGACGTTACATGGAGTTTAACGAAACAGCCAAGCTTTTTTGCAGCTCCGTAACACAGATATAACTCAACGCTCGCGCTGAATAACTCACTTGCAAACGGACATTTCACTGTTGCTGAACGCGAGACACCAGGTGACAATCAATACGAATACCTGCCTTCGTGATCTGAATTACACGTGTATTATATTACCACTACTAACGCATGATGTGACCCAGCTTCTACTAGAGATCGATGTATCATCAATGTAGAACTAAGGAACCGTGAACATTCTAAACCATCATGTAACCAAAAGACCCAAGTTTCACCTCAGGAGGTGATAATTACTATAATGACCCTGGTTATACGACATGTATTCATGGCCCAGGAAACAATAACAGGCTTTCAAGCAGACCCAGGAAAAGATAGGAGAAAAGTAGTATCAAAATTTGCACACACAAAAACAGGACAAAAATAGAATTTTGCTGGAAAAATTAGAATAAAAGTAGGGCTTTCAGGAGTAGTTTTTACTTATACTTACCAATAGAATTCTCCTGTAAAATTGTAGTGTGCAAAGAGGTAATTACACCGCCTGGGATCTGCAGTGACTACTCACTACTCCTACGCGCAAGCCCTTCTCTTTGTGATTTATATATGTGATGTAACATCGTCATCAAGAATATTGAATGACTCTGACAATTCCTTTCACGGCGTTTCGGGACTAAAAATTAGAAGAAAAAAACACGAAAAAAAGGTAAGAAAAAGTAGGAATTTCAGGGGAAAATTGGGAAAAGTAGGAGCAAAGACAAAAAAAAGTAGGAAAAAGTAGGAATACTTGAAGGCCTGCAATAATGAAATACCGTGCACTGAACACGATAAAGTTGAGCCTGTTTACAGCCAAGCTGCATTAAGTACTGGCGCAGAATGAACACGGTCCCGTGGGTTTTCATAAGGGGGCGAGAGAGGGGGGTGGCTAACATATTACGTTACGGTAATCGTGAGATGACAATGAAGGGTTGTAACCCTCTAGGACACCTCTCCCTTTCGTGTAATCGTGGCCCGATCGTGTAATCATTCACCCTTTCAAACAAAACTTGTACACTTCACGAAGACTTCGATCTCGCGAGAGACAGAGAGCAAGAGCAGAAATTCAAATGCGCTGCTGCTCCACATTCACCGGGCGGTGAGACCCTGCAATGGGATTTACTCTGAGTCGACAAGCCGCACTAATTGAATATAGATGCTAGCAAGGCGAAGTCTCTCAGCAAGACACCGCAGCGGTAATTAACAGCAACAGCTTTCATCAGTTTCTGCGTTGGCTCAAGATGCCCTTAGCTGCATACGCACGCTGCAGTTACAGAAGACCTATAATGGCATCTTTATTACCTCAGCAGCAGCCCTAACGGATGTCCAAAACCATCGCAAACGTTCTTTGCATGCCGCATTATTACCACTCCGGAGTGCAATCTCCTGTTGAGCTAAACCGCCCCGCACGTCACGCACGCGCTGAAGGGCAACAGAGGACGTTCGAAGGTGAACCGACGAGTCGGCCGAGAATCGTCGCAAACATCTTGTTGTGCCGCCGCCGCCGCCGCCGCCGCCGCCGACGACGACGGCTCGCGTCGGTAAACTCGCGCGTTTCCCCTGACTAGACGAACAAGCCGGCACGGCTAGAGACATCCTTCACGTGCGAACCCTCACGCCTAGACCACGCCTGCCTGCCTGCTACGACGACGACGACACCAACCGTCGATGACACGCCACCACCGATCCGCACCAGCTCCAAGCAGATGCAACAGCAAGAAGCAGTCTTGATTAGAAGCCCGCAAACCCGGCCAGTCCCGATTTCAAACATTTCTGGTATTTCTAAATCTGCTCATCACCGGATCAGCACTAAGTTCCGTTAACCGGCGCCACGTCATTGGTGCTCTGCAACGGAACCTATTCTGTCATCAATACGTATACCTACGATATACATAATATATATGTACACATTAACGCTCTGCTAACTCCAAAAACACGTTTTGAACTAGGGCAGTTTAAACACATACAAAAAAAACATTTTAAATCGGGTGGACAAAAAAACATTTTAAATCGGATGGCTGACTCCATTACCTAACCTTTGACACCTGATGTTTCACGTTAAGCTCAGCCTACTTCCAACTTCAACCCCATGAAAAATATCTATATGACATATATAACTTGAATGCAGCACCCAACGTAACCAGTATGAAGTCAAGGATTCAACAGTGACTCGAAGATTCACGAATCAATCTCACGGGGCATGTGAACAAAAACAACGTGAACAATTAGCGATACGTCATAGCAACAAGCAGACGCAACAAAATCAGTCAGGCGGCAAAGTTTCGCGCAGTTGCTGGCAGAAGTTAAAATATCGGTAATCAGCTGTACAGATGCCGGAAACCATCCGCAGGTAGGAAGTAGAAAAACAGCCGAATTTCCCGATCAATAATTGAAGCCATATCGTTCTGAATCAGTGATTGGCCGATTACGTCAGTGACTGACACGGAAAACCGCCTTGCCACTCCCCACTGCTCACACTAAACAAAGTTAGCATCTATACGGTCGACCTAGAATCGGGTTTTTCGCTCGATGCTGAAGGTAGGCGGTGGCACACGTGTCTATGCGCGCTACGTGCCACATTCCTTACTGCTACGCCTACGACGAGACAGCTCCCGCAACCAGGATTCGCAGGTCGGCATGTGTTTTGATAGCTCAGAGTACGATCGTGACGTCACGCACGAACTCGGCTATCTCCGAAGGTGAATGCAGTGACCCTAGAACAGATTACTCTCAGAATATATTATGTGTTCAGAACATTCATATACAGAACTATTAGTGTACTATCGTCTCTGGGCTGTATGCATTCACGTTCGGAGATAGCCGGGTTCGTGCGTGACGTCACGATCATACTCTGAGCTATGGAAACATATGCCGACCGGATTCACACAGTTCACACCGATGGCCATGAGCGACTTCTTGTTTGTCGTTTCCTGACCAATAAGGAAGACAAGCTAGGCCAGCCAAACATCCGACCATCTCTCAGTTTTTTTCGAAGGGCGCACGATTCAAGAGCACGTGTTACACGGCTGCAGTTTTTGTGCCCAGAAGAGCTTTTAAGTTTTTGCCCGCCTGTCGGTCAGTGCACGGTCAAATAAAACAAGACACTTTCAAGAGCGGCCAAATTCCATCGCTTATCGACGCGAAACGTAACGACAACATTGCGTAATATTATCACCTTGGCATTCTTACCTAGGGTTATCTTAAGGTTCCTAACGGCTGGACCATGACGATATTGTTGGAATAAATAATGTGATGTTATCCAGCATTTAATGAAAACACGTTAACGAAGTAATAACTTTCCTCGGCTAAAAACTGTACAAATTCATCATTTGTAGCGCAGTCAACAGGAGTTGCGTGCGTACGAAGCTGCAAGCGTTCACATGCTGATGCAAGAGCATTCCACATTCGTGACGAACCAGCGAACTTATAACAACGCACATCGTCAGGTGCAAACAGTGAGATTGATGAAGGCAGACTATGCCTGTATGCCTACCACGACTGCCCCGGCTCTCACGAAACGTAACACGTGATACGTGAAATGTGCTACAAACAGTGCGGCCATGTACCTAGCACCTGCGACCAGCGTCATACAGACATACCTGGCCGTATAACGTACTTCACAGCTGCGTTGGGCCTAAGATAAAATGTTGCTTGTTTCCCCTTTACCGACCGACTCGCCAAAACGCCGCTACGACACACTTTATTGGCCGATAAAAAATCAAATTCGTTCCGCAAAAACATATACACAAAACAGAATATACAATATACATACACACATCTTGTCAAAACAAAATAAAAAAGATTTTTCACCTACCTACCTACTCGGTACCCTGAGAGGCGAGTAGGTAAAGGGGAAACAAACCATTTTTTAAGGGTGGCCCTGCACATACTACTGCACAGCTCTCTGCATGCGCACCGCCGCTTGTAGCCGTTCGCCACGATTCATGGACAGGGAGAGAACAACATGGCAGCTGCTTGCACAGCAGCCTGCTAGAGCTAGCATGTATCGTTAGACGTGTATCATGTCACCAGCTCAGGTTGCGTGCAGAAACAGCATCGCAAACATGCGACGGCGTTTGCAGCACGCAACGCTGATAATTACCTCCAGAATTTCATTAGATTCCACACCTATTTCTAGTATCAATAAACACTGGGATCAATAACAACAAATAAAAACTCTTCAAGCAATCTCGTTCACTAAAGGAAATCCTCGTTCCTGTGAAGTTTCAATGATCGGTGTCTTCGTCCGACGTACTGAAGAAGAATGCAGTTGGATACCTGCAACCAGAAAGAAATCATCAATGCTATACATGATTTCTCATAGTTCCACCTTATGCCGTGTTAAGTGTTTCACAATATTAACGTCGCACGGCGTGCCATGCGCCGTTAGCAGACAACGATTACATATGTGCATATTTGCAATGGCAGCAGTTTTTTTGTGAAAAATTTCAAATTCAACTTTTTATTAATCGACCACTATTTTGGTGATTCGATGTAATTTTCTCTACTCATGCTGTGCAGTAAAGTGGCAGAGAACGTGCAATGTAAAAAGGGCAATTATTTCACGAAACAAGTTAGTAAATAGATTAAAAATAAGAAACGAGGGTAAGAAAATTCATGAAAATCCGCTCTCTATTCACAGCAGAGCTTTAAGATATAAACCGAAAATTATCACTCAAGCGTGAATGAAAAGCGTGAATGAACTCAGTGAATATGCAAACGATGCTCTAAAAACGATGTCATAAATACGATGCTCCTTCAATCACTGTCAAGGACGTTGCAGCGCGTGAGGCCAAACTAAAAACAAGATTTATAGTTTTGCCCGTCAGGAAACCGGAAGCTCTGCCAATTCGCATTGCAATAATAAACAAGAAGTAATCGTAATTCAACTTCAACAATGTCCCGTGGCGACCGATTCTAGAAACGTGTTCACATCATAGTTCCTTGAACACACTGGCAATTACATCTCCGTGGTAACATACTGCACACGTGGGATAACAATAGTTCTGTGTTAGCAACCACGTTAGCAAACCACGTAATAAACTTAGTACATTAAATAAGATTATTGCGAAGTGTTCTAAGTCGTAAAATAAACTGACATAAAGGGTAAATCTTTGCATCTTTGAAATTTGTACCAAAAAAAACGAATTCTTGCTCAATTTCAATACAGAAAATTGGTAAGAAAAATATACGAGATGCCCATCTCTTTGCTTCTGTATGTGCAATATACACATATGATAAAGAATTAGAAGGCAGAAGACATCCAATTTCTCAGCGTTCATTTCATCATACGACAAACTGACAAATCACAACATATGAGACAATTGTTTTTCCCAAACATATTTACTTCTATGCAAAAATCATCTAAATTATATAAAATATCATCTAAATTACACGAATTATATGACAAGATATAATACTAAAACTTTACTTTGGTGAATATTTAATGCTTTTTGGTGAATTTATTTAAAGGGGTTTAAGCTCAGGTGCATGTGTGTAAGTGCTTGGTGTGCGTAAGGTATCTTTTTTTTTATTTTGCAAGCTTTTGAGAACTTGTCTCTTCCTCAGGCTTCACAATAACAGAATGGAATATATATATATATATAATGAAAGTTTCAATGTAGTTTCAATGGAGCAGATATTAAAGCATAGAGCAAATACCAGGCTCTGCACAATGACCAGATGATAAAAGATCGTGGACTCACCCCTACTACTGGGAGCTGGACCGCGTGGGTGACTGAGGGGGAGGCGATTCACCTCCTCCCCCCGCCGCGCTGCCTCCGCCGCTGTTGCCCGAGCGATGGTGATGCTGCTCCAGGATGTGGCTTCCGTTCGCTGGATGTATCATCATGAACCTCTCCTCTGATACGAAGCAAATACACGCGTGGGTCAGCCATGTTCCACGCGCACCTACTCCTCACGTTACACAACGCTCGACACTAGCGGTGGCCCGGTCGCCCGGGGCCACCAAAACTTGATGTCGGGCCACCAAAATTTCAAAAAGTTAAAATTTGGTGGCCCGATCGGGCCACTAAAATTTCAAAGTGTCTATGTTATAAAAATAGTTGTTTCTTACGTGCTAATCTCATTCAAAAGAGAGCGAGCAATTCGCGGAGCGAGCGTGATCAAATGTATGCCGCGCGTGCTACGCAGGCCGGATATAGTACGCGATCGATCGATCGTGTACATCAAAAGCAAATACACGCGTGGGTCAGCCATGTTCCACGCGCACCTACTCCTCACGTTACACGTAGATATGCAGTTACACACACGTTGACATTTACAGCTAGTCGTTAAAACGGCACGTTCTCGCAACAAAATGCATAGATATACCTCGTCTATGTTGTGAAAATTCACTACAACTCAATTGTATTGCTACTTCCATAAAATTTCTCCTGCAACTAAACAGTCTCACGAAACTAGTACGTTCGAATGTTTACAGTTTTTACACATCCGGGACACAGCCGAGCCGATCTCGGTTTTCATTAACAGTTATTTTCTATGATAAAACAAGTTATAATTTAGTATTTGATGTTTGTTCAGTACAGCGATGCAGCAGGGCAGTGACGCAGGCAGGCAGGGCAGGCACGCAGACAGGCAGGCAGCGCAAGAGGGCAGGAGTGGCAGGCAGGGCAGGATGCAGGCAGGCAGGGCAGGCAAGCAGGGCAGGCAGTGCAGGCAGGGCAGCGCTGCAGGCCAGCAGGCAGGAAGCCAGGGCAGGCAGTGCAGGCAGGGCAGAAGATGCAAGGCACGCAGGCAGTGACGCAGGCAGGCAGGGCAGGCACGCAGACAGGCAGGGCAGGCAAGCAGGGCAGGCAGTGCAGGCAGGGCAGCGATGCAGGCAGGCAGGGCAGGCAAGCAGGGAAGGCAGTGCAGGCAGGGCAGGCCGTCAGACAGGCAGGGCAGGCAGTGCAAGCAGGGCCAGCCGATAGCAGGCAGGCAAGGGCAGGCAAGCAGGGCAGGCAGTGCAGGCAGGGCAGCGATGCAGGCAGGCAGGGGCAGGCACGCAGAACAGGCAGGGCAGGCAAGCAGGGCAGGCAGTGGCAGGCAGGCAGCCGATGCAGGCAAGGGCAGGCAGGCAGGGCAGGCAGTCAGGCGCAGACAGGACAGGGGCAGGCAGGGTCAGGCACGCAGGCAAGCAGGGCAGGCATCGCAGGCAGTGACCAGGCAGGCCAGGGCAAGCAGGGGACAGAGGAGAGACCAGGCACGCAAGGCAGGAACGGACAGCAGGCAGGCACGCAGGGCAGGCAGGGCAGGACACGGCAGGTCAGTGAACAGCAGCAGGCAGGGCAGGCAGGGCAGGGCAGGCCGCAGGCACGGCAGTGCAGGCAGTGCAGGCACGCAGACAGGCAGGGCAGGCAAGCAGGGCAGACAGGCAGGGCAGGCAAGTCAGGGCAGGCGAGTGCAGGCAGGGCAGGCAGGCAGGCAGGCAGGCAGGGCAGGCAGACAGGCAGTGCAGGGCAGGCAAGCAGGCAGGGCAGACATGCAGGCAGAGCAGCCATGCAGGCAGTGCAGGGCAGGCAGACATGCAGGCAGAGCAGCCATGCAGGCAGGCAGGCAGGCAGGGCAGGGCAGGGCAGGCACCCACGCAGGCAGGCAAGGCAGAGCAAGCACCTTCGTTGAGCAGGGCGTCGTCGGGGTTGACGTTGGGCAGCAGGCCCTGGATGACGTAGTCGGCATCCTCGAGCGTGATGAACGGCTGGTTCCAGCGCGGCACGGGCGTAGAGCGTGGCGTCGTGCGTGGCGTCGTCACGGGCGACGTGAAGAGGCTGATCGACGTCGGACTGATGACTCCGCTCATCACCGACATCGGCAGGTTGATCGGCATCGGGCTCAGGTTAGGGTAGCTGAAAACCTGCAATGGAAACGCCTGCATATATATCTTACGTACTCAGGTTAGGGTAGCTGAAAACCTGCAATGGAAACCCCCCGCACGTCTCACGTACTCTTGGGCTCGGGGAGCTAAAAAAAGAACATAGATACGGGCATAAACACGTTGGTAAGCTCTATCAGTCAAATACCAGCTTATACCCTATATACACTAATGTCGGTGTACATCTAACATTGAATGATGGTTGCTCTAGCAAATCCCCCCTCACCCAAGCGCGCGTCTGACCCCACCAGCGAATCCAATTACAACGCAACGTGGGACGCGGCCGACTCGGAAAGACGTCTCGCTGAAAATGTTGCCGCGACGACAGGCGTGAGCGAGCGTGTCCTTACCGTGCCGAAGTGTGTTGCGCCGGGAGGCTGTGGATGGATGTGCATGAAGCCATGCTCGGCACGGCTGCCAATGGCTGCGAACGGACTGCCCATCACCGTGCGACTGAATGGCGGCGTGCCGGGACTCGACGTTAGCGGAACTGCAACAGTGCAACAGTTGTCAGATGCTAATACGATGAACCGGAACATTTCTGGTACGACGTGTAATTAAGGATACTCTCAAGGTTTTAGGAAAATTTTAACCGATTTTTCATTTTCAACTTTATTCGATGGCTAACACTATGTGCCACCTGTGTACATGCTCATTTCTCCATATAACGGTACATGTGAACTGTCAGAGCGTTTTGCTTGCCCGCGTACATGTGTAGCGAGCCGCGGCTGACGTCAGAAAAACGCTGATTTCTCCGTTCCAATTTCTGACTTAGTAGTCGATGTATAAATGGATATTTCTCTGTGATTACAACTTGGAATAATTTAATTTTACACTCGTTTTAATGGTAACATATTGTTGTAAAAAAGTGCGTCAGGAATTGTTATTAAGTGCCGTATTTTATGAGTTATGTCGCTTTAGTCGCAAAGATTTTAAATTCAGACGTGCGACTTGAATTTTAGGCTTTTTAAAACATTTTCTTGGTAAATATGAAACTTAAAGAAAAATCCTGATGCGCTATTTTGGTACATATTGTGCTTAACATGTGGTAAAAATTTTGTATCCTCACTCTTTCTGGTAATTGAGAAATATCCAAAATATCATTTTTACATAAAAATTCAAAATTTTTGTGGTAACATAATTAGGTGCTGGAAATTTCATGAAATTTTTTGCCTCGAGCATAGAGATTGATTCGATTCATTCGTCAATAAACACTTAATCTTCATTAGAGCAATACCCGTGCAAAAGGTTGAGAGTATCCTCAAGTAATTATATATATATATATCCCACACCCTTACTAACTGCTTCTTGTTTTTGAAGAGCAAGTACGTAAAACATTACAGGTGATTGTTGAAATACTGTGTCACACCAAAGTCAGGCAGCATTGGGGATAAGCTCTAACTTGCTGCAGTAGAAAGGACTCACTCATTCTAATGAAGTCTGTGTTCATCGAACCCATAGTTGTCGCAGACGTAGTCGTAGGTGAAGGAGCCTGCCGACACTCCGAAGAGTCCGGGCTCGGTGAATCCGCACCCCCCTCCGAACCACTCCGCAAGTCGGCCGTGGAACGCACTATGGGGACGGGTCGCGCCATCGGCGGCGGGGGAGGCGGTGGTAACATGGTGGGGAACAGATGTGGAAGCTTTGATGGACTATGATGAGTTGGGGTCGAGGGGCTCGACTGAAATGAAAGAAAGTCCATACGACTTATTATTTCCGGCTTCGAGAAGCGCCATGATCACTACATGTCAATAACCTCCTCCTTGGTAATATCCTTGCCCGTACTGATATTAGCTTATGGCAGATCTAGAACCATCTAATAAATACATAAAGAACAGAATGTGGCGAAACAGATGTGCAGAACAGCGTGCGAGAGCAGAATCCTCTCAGTGACCTCAAGAAGGCTAACCGAAAGGCACATTCTCTATCATTCTTTGCAGTATAACTGAGAGAATATAACAAACACAGAAATATAGCAGTTCAAGAAATTGAAGTAAACAAACAATAGATAAAAATACAAAATCAGCTAAAGATATCTGCTCAAGATGATAAAAAAAACGACTAGCATCGTCAGAATTACAATAAATGGAATTGCAAAGGCGGGGATCTGAAAACGAAATCCATTGTAAAAAAACAGAACGGCACGAATCGATCACGGAAGATGGCGACAAATCGCTTTGCTCTTTTATTTACGTAACAAAGCAACGCTTTCTGTCCCACCCTCTCATTCTCCACCTGCTTATGCTGCTTAGAAGAAGAGGAAGCAAAAAACATTAAGGCTGTATTAGTGGAGTGGGGGTGGGGAACACTGTAAGATGCACTCCTTCCAAACGGTTGTCATCTGATACCGAAAAAACAATTACATTTGTATCAAGAGCAGCTTTACAAGCTAGACTTGAGAGCATACAAAAGGCTTTGGGATCATATAAGAATAACACAAAAACACACTAGCACATAGAGAGAGAGAGAGAGAGAGGCGATAGATACGAACATCGAGACATTTTGGTATAGACTTGAGCCATTTACCTCTCCTCCGCTCGATATCAAATGCGCGTCTGTCTCACTGCTGGGACGTTGCTCTCGCTACGGACAAAAAGCATTTGCAACAGGGTTTTTACAGGCTCAGCGAACGATGGCACACATACAGACGACACTGGAAACACAAATGCTTCAACTCAGGTGGACACATACGTGCACACACACACACACACACACACACTCACCTGCCCGAGAACGCACGCACACACACGATCACACGAAGGCACGCACACATACAGATGTAGGCAAGCGCTTATCAACGCACGCAGTGATTTCAACGCACGTTTCTCACCTGAACCGGCAGTACCGCCGACTACACCTGCGACTTAACGAGATTAAACGCGCTCACCTGCATGCCGCCCGACTGGCCCTCGGGACACACGACGTTGACAAAGTCACGCAGGATGTCGTGGTTGGCGGAGGGAACGAACTTGTCGCGCGCGCCGTTCGCGGCATCGCCGTGACGAGCGACGTCGAAGTAAGCGGTCGGCAGCGCGTGCAGGCTGGGGGCGAGCGGGCCTCCCTCCACGCCCAGCGCGTGGTTCCCTGCAGACAGAACGCAATGACGGCCGGCTGAGTCGCGCCGTCCCCCCACGCAGCATCACGTACACCACACGCACACACACACACGCGTGCTGCTGCCGCCACCACTACTACACAGAGATGCCAACACATATTTGAAGCAATCTGTAGTTTCTGGCGCTCAAATTAGTATTTCGAGGGTCACGTAGTGACCCGAGTTTGCTAGGGGGTCAGGCATGCCCCCCGGAAAAATTTTTGATTCTGAGATGCAATTTCCTGCATTCTGAGGGTCAAAAATGACAATAAATTGAAAAAAAATGACATTGACAAATTTTTTTCCCCCGATCGCAGTGAAATTCGTAGTTTGATGCAAACTGGTCGTAGTGGTCCAAAAGGAACAGAAATTCGTATAAAACACGGATAAATCGTAGTGGTTGGCATCTCTGACTACAGCATCGTTCATCAATCTCTCTCCCACACAGCTACCCAGACAACATACGGCCCGCAGGTAAACGTAATGCAACCTCTGACCCATGCACCCCCGAATAGGTGCAACATAAACATTTAGTGTCTGGGATCGCTGAATGTTCAGGATGAGGGTAAGGTGAGGGAGGTAAAGCCAAGGGGTGTGTCAAAGCGTAGGGATACAGCAGGTGTAAGGATTGGGATAAGGCTTCAAGGGTTATGTGTAGCCCCAGCTACCAACAAACGAATTAATTACGCGAATGCTTGACGGCGAATAACGACTGTATTCTAATGGACAGACGTTCTCACTTTTTGTCACACACCCATATTTATTTTTTAATCAACATTTTCGCATGTGACCATCAGTAAAGTAATAATAGTAACAGAAGTAAGAGAGATAGATTGTATGATATGTGGGATTCAGAGGGAAAACCGAGGCCATAATAAAAATATTGTTTGTTTGCCCTCACCCGACCGAACCGCCAAAAAGGGGCCGACTCAAAAAAATGTATTGATCTTTTTTCATTCTTTTTTTTTACAAATTGTATCACTGTATGGTATATATAAATCTGTAGGCAATACATTATATGTACCAAACAAAACAAACATTCAACATGAAAGGTATCTCCACCCAAGGACACCCGAGCATTTGGGCCCCCTTGTTGATTTGTTAAAAGGCCCCCCTCAAACAAAATAAAAAGCCTACCTACTTACCCAAACTTTTCATCCTGGGTCGGGTGAGGGCAAACAAATATTTTTTTTATTGTGGCCCGAGTAGACACATTGATTAACATGAGAACCTAAAAATGTGTCAATTCTTCTGCAGTTGTATTTACGGATCCATGCTTAAAGACTGGGAGCGCAAATTCTAGCAATAACTTACCCCCCCACGACCACCCCACCCCACCCTGAAAAGTTCCCACTATGAATATGTTTTCTCTATGTGTATACATTATATCAGGAGTCTATCAATAGACTCCTGATTATATGTATATATATATATATATATATGTATGTACACATACATGTATATGTATATACATGCATTCTCATATAAGAATATATATTATGCCCATATATTTGTTCCTACGTAGGTGATGTTTTTGCATTACAAGCACAGAAGTATTTTAATTAAGTGTGTTAATAACTTCGCAACATTACTGAAAATTTTTAGTATCTCCACTCACTTTTATGCCTCACATGCTGTTCGATTATCGTCAAAAATCAATTCTCAACATTCCACCATCGCCATTCTTTTCAGTGACCCACTTATTAAACTGCGAAGTCTACACAAAGGTTACTGTAACCGGATCTAGTGACCCATCCCCTTTATCAATATAAACAAGTTGTGAGACAATGTATGCCTAGAAGACCAACGCCATGATTTCAACAGCATTCAATCTACACCGGGCATAGTCGATGCACTATTCAATGCATCAAATACACCAGAAACGGAACCAAACATATCGAGAATATTTGTGACCTCTGCATTGGCAGTCATGATGCCCTAGTTTAGAGATATGATATTATAGGCAGGTTCAACTAAAACAAAAGCAAATATAGCAATCAGTTGCCAGCTGATGCAGATGGAGGAATAGACGAATAGATTTCGTATTAGGATTTCCGCAATAACGTACAACTCACACACGAGTTACACATAGCGAGCGAAGACTGTTACCATGTACTGAACAGATGCAGCATCAATCAGTTAGCAACGCAAAACTCTGATGGCAAGAGAACTGTTAAAACTCATGTGCAGCACGGCAAAGCTTGCATGAGATGTATGGTATGATGCGTCAGCCGCACGTGACTAGTAGAGTGACATGTTAAGCTTCAGGGTTCTGCCCAGAATTTTTTAGTGCCGGGCGCATCCAGTCGCAAGATGCAAGCGCCATAGGCGCAAAGCCAATCTAAGGGGGTCCGGGGGCATGCCCCCCTGAAAATTATTGATTTTTGATAGTCTGAAACTCAATTTCCTGCATTCTGAGCAATAAAAAGCCCATATATATCACTTTTTTATTTTTTTATTTTTTAATATCAAAAATTAGTGCCGGGCGGAGATCTATAGTGCCGGGCTGCACCCGCGAGTGCCGGGCACACCCGCCCCCCGCCGCCCGCCGT
>NW_014577064.1:90603-94656 GCF_000485595.1 Priapulus caudatus | reverse complement strand
TCCTTACACACGGACTCCTTGCTACCGGGAGAAGCCCCCGCCGCTGCCGCAGCCGCCGCCGCAGCCGCCGCCGGCATCACGCGCACGCCGCCGTCGGCGTGCTGGTATGTGCCCTGACTCGACGCCTCGTGTTTCACCTTCGACGACTGGATGACGTGAGGCGACGGCATGCCAACGGGACTGTTCACCGCTTGAGCTGTCGTAAAAAAACAAGTGAGCGTTACGACCCGGCGCCCCTCGCCCGCACGCGCGCGTCCCACCGAGCTAACAAGCAGCGAAACGTACACGCGATGCGGAATGGAAAGCACAAGCGGCAAAAACCGAGGAATGTAACATGGCAGCACAGCTAAGATGGCTTTGAACAGAAGAGAAAAAGTTGGTACAACGATCTCTCGAAGCATTGAAAACTCGTGGTAGAATAGGTGGCGAGATGTAAGGAAAAGCCACCGGCTGAACAAACAGAGACCATTTAGCAACCTCTGCAATCTCTGGGAACAGTGAAGGTTGAGAGGTCCTCTCTCAAAACGCTAGTCACATTTTACTAACATAACCTTTTCACTCTATATGCACCAACTATGAACACATGAACACGACACACACGTACATGACAACTGCTAATTGACCTATTCGCATGAAGTACGAGACAGATAGCCCTAAACCAACCGTTGCGGCAAAAGAGGCATCACTTTGTAGAAAAAATCTGGTGCACAGTCAATAGTTTGGCGTGCACATGCGAAAAACACGTGCAAACTGGCAGAACTCTGCCGACCCTATTCAAGGAGGTTCACGGTCAACAATATCCAAGATCAATTACTACGGCCATGATTAACAGGTTGTGCATGTACCGTGTTGTTCCGTCGTGTCGCTGTGCGAGCTCACGCGTAATTACACATACACCCTGGCAGACACGACGATGCCTCGTAACCGCCGCACCGCGCAGCGCCGCGCCACCCATACCGCGCTGCCGTATGTATGTCTGTGCCGCCCGTACCGTGTTGTTCCGTCGTGTCGCTGTGCCAGCTAGAGTGGCTCACGTTGCTACCGGGCGAGCGACCGTAGTACGTCTGCGCGGCGTCGTCGTCGTCGCCGACGCTGCGAATCTCGTCGTCGACGGACGACATGGAGCCGACGGTCGTGGTTCGTCGACGCTTGGCCGGCGGACTCGCGTGGTGAGACGAGCGATGATGATGCATCGTACCTGCGCAAAGATGCAGATCAATGGTAAGACGTCGAGTCAGCCCCCGGCAATGTCAGCTACTGCCTGTGCCTACACACCACCCCTCACCCCGGCAATATCAGCTACTGCCTGTGCCTACGTAGGTGATGTTTTTGCATTACAAGCACAGAAGTATTTTAATTAAGTGTGTTAATAACTTCTCAACATTACTGAACATTTTTAGTATCTCAACTCACTTTTATGCCTCACATGCTGTTCGATTATCGTCAAAAATCAATTCTCAACATTCCACCATCTCCATTCTTTTCAGTGACCCACTTATTAAACTGCGAAGTCTACACAAAGGTTACTGTAACCGGATCTAGTGACCCATCCCCTTTATCAATATAAACAAGTTGTGAGACAATGTATGCCTAGAAGACCAACGCCATGATTTCAACAGCATTCAATCTACACCGGGCATAGTCGATGCACTATTCAATGCATCAAATACACCAGAAACGGAACCAAACATATCGAGAATATTTGTGACCTCTGCACTGGCAGTCATGATGCCCTAGTTTAGAGATATGATATTATAGGCAGGTTCAACTAAAACAAAAGCAAATATAGCAATCAGTTGCCAGCTGATGCAGATGGAGGAATAGACGAATAGATTTCGTATTTAGATTTCCGCAATAACGTACGACTCACGCACGAGTTACACATAGCGAAGACTGTTACTATGTACTGAACAGATGCAGCATCAATCAGTTAGCAACGCAAAACTCTGATGGCAAGAGAACTGTTAAAACTCATGTGCAGCACGGCAAAGCTTGCATGAGATGTATGGTATGATGCGTCAGCCGCACGTGACTAGTAGAGTGACATGTTAAGCTTCAGGGTTCTGCCCAGAATTTTTTAGTGCCGGGCGCATCCAGTTGCGATGAAGTCGCAAGATGCGAGCGCCGTAGGCGCGAAGCCAATCTAGCGGGGTCCGGGGACATGCCCCCCCTGAAAATTTTTGATTTTTGATAGTCTGAAACTCAATTTCCTGCATTCTGAGCAATAAAAAGCCCATATATCACTTTTTTATTTTTTTATTTTTTAATATCAAAAATTAGTGCCGGGCGGAGATCTATAGTGCCGGGCGGCAACCGCGAGTGCCGGGCACAACCGCCCACCGCCGCCCGCCGTGGGCAGAACCCTGAAGCTTGTGACTGTGAGACAGTGATGAGATACGAATGCCTGTGTGCTGTGCATGCTGCCGCGTGTGCTGTAGCGATCAGCGGAATCACGATACTACCGGAGACACTCACAGAGTCATCACTGACGTAGACTACATGAGCTAACACGTGAAAGGAGCTTTACGTGTGACAATATTATAACTGGGAATTCTCCAGCTATGCCATCTCATTGGGCATCCAGTATGATATGTCCTATTTCGATACATTATGAAATTACCGTCAGCAGAACAGGTGAAAATTATTCCAGGTTTCAAGAAGGTCCTACCGTCAAATCCTCAAGAAAATCAAGCTGGGAAAATATATGATTACCCTTTAGGGACATTCACCCGTTAAGAGACGATTCCTAGCATCATAATGTTCTTCTCATCTCAACAGGCAGAATTTAAGCATTGATAATGACTCCCTTGGAATAGGTTCATTTCATTGGATTTCCGTTCTACATTTGCTCACCCAGGAGTGTATGTAAGCTATGTGTACAAAGCCATGACAACCGCACTGGCATTGAGATTAGCACACAAGCACACCGCTTACACTGCTGGCAGAAAAAGTTTTACCTACACTGAACACGTCTATGTCGATAAATTGGATACTCCAAAGTTTCAGCATTGCTTGTTAGCAACTGTCCTTGCTCAATATCAACTACAAAGTAATGAGAATGATAAAATTAAAGGATGAAAAAGAAAGGGGTGGAATTCTGATAGACTTCAAGTATCACAGTTCATGCATTTTGTTGGCATAATTGTTAATGAAATGAAGCCGTGTGCAATGAAATTGATAAATTTTCAAGACATAAATCAGCTAGGGGACACATAATAATGCATACAATAAAGCCAGTGTAGGCATTATCATTGTATATTCTATTAAATAAGGTGAGATAGGGAAAGAACTTCATGACTGCTGTCATACCCTGCTATCCCATTTTCGCAGATTTTCCACATCAAGTAATAGACCGACTCCATAACAATTAATGCACGCGTACGCTAAAAACCGGATCAAACCATTTTATTATCTCAAAACGCATGATAGTCATGCTCTACGTTGATGAGGGTAGGGTGCCTTCCACAATTTCACTGGTCGGAGGAACAAAGTTTCCGCACGCACATCGATAAACCGCGTCGTGACTGGGTGCTTATCTGGTCTCACTTCTAGCGTTACACGTACGCGTGCATCAGTCGCTCGTGGCAATGGCGTAGCCAGGATTTGGATTGGGGGGGGGTCCTCGAGCGAGTAACAAGGGGGGTCTGGTGGTCTGGAATTTTTTTTTTTAGTTAAATGTAAAAATAGTGCTTTAAAATCAATTTAGATGCTGTTTTTTTAAATTTCTTTAACGAGGCCAGGATTAGGGCAGCTACGCGCTTTTAAGAGAAAAAGAAAATAAAGAATTTTTTTTTTTTGATTTCGATTTTGATTGGGGGCCCTAGGGCCCCCCCCACCCTGGCTACGCGCTTGGTAAGTAGTAAGGCTAACATGTCTTAGAACACTCACATCGATAAACCGCGTCGTGATTTAAAATCAATTTAGACTCTGTTTTGTTTAATTTCTTTAACGAGGCCAGGATTAGGCCAGCTACGCGCTTTTAAGAGAAAAAGAAAATCGAGATTTTTTTCATTTTTTCATTTTTATTTTGATTGGGGGGTCCTAGGGCCCCCA
>NW_014577064.1:71189-88933 GCF_000485595.1 Priapulus caudatus | reverse complement strand
CTACCACACATCATTCCACCCACCCAACCCTACCACACATCATTCCACCCACCCAACCCTACCACACATCATTCCACCCACCAACCCTACCACACCTCATTCCACCCACCAACCTCATCCCCGACCCACAACCCTCACACCCACCAACCATGAAGCAACGTCATCTTCATCCCACCCCATCAAGATCATCCCACCACACCTCATTCCAGCCACCAACCTTATCCCCCACCCACCCCATCACACCACCACACCTCATCCTACCACCCCCTCACCCCACCACACCTTATCCCACCCACCTCTCACACCACCACACCTTATCTCACCCTCCCCTCACCCCTCACCCCACCACACCTTATTTCAAATGAACAAACGTGTGCAAATTGTGTGCCCAGTGGGTGTGCTAATGTATGGATGCATCTAGACTGATTCTAAATGTACTTTCATCGACAACATTTTCCACATAGAATCCATATATATACACACATATATATATCCACATATTTTCCACAATGATAGATGTACTGTTTAATTACAGTGAAGCCTTACATCCACATCCATGACCGTACATGAAATTGCCACACCAGGTTTTCCTAAGTGAACAACATATAGCAGGGTGTACGTGCTTCACAGGATATTAGAAACATAAATGCATATTTTTTTTAAATATGTGTGTGCGTGCCCGTGTGCAATGGCATTATCTAAGCCTGCATATGGTGCACAAAGTGACCGAACACAGCTAGCATGCATTGCTTACTCTGGTGGCCGGCTGTACTGATGACCAGGGGTTGATCAGGCGGGTAACTGGGACTACCATGCTGATTCTGGTTTTCCATTTTCACTATGGCTGGAATTCCATTCTGAGGACCCAGTATTGACACTAAAAGTACAACAGGGACATTTAGCCAAGGTGTAATGTTCACTCACGAAATCGTGCATAAATGCAGAAGTAGCGCGTGTAATACAGTAAATCTGTGTCACAATAATTCTTTGTTTCACTACAACAATGATGTCCCTACATACCTATAATTATCACAAAAACTCACAGAAATTCTTTCAGTAACAATATTTTTGAGCAGTTATCGATATGAAGCTAATACTAGGAGAGAAGGGCTGCACTTCATACGTAATTTATTGGAACAGGAAATGAACTAGCATAACCATGTAACTGGAATAAAAAGAATACAAAGAATAGAAAAAATATGGGGGAAGAGGGGGAGGAGTAGAAGGAGCAGAACAAAAAGAGGAAGGAGAATAGGATCAGGGAAAAAATAAGAAGAAGGCGAAGTAGACGACGAAAAAGAATAAGAAGATAAAGAAGGCAAAAAAGTATTAAAAAAACAAGAAAAATGGGGGAAGGGAGCAAGAGCAGGAGCTGGAGGGAGGAGCAGGAGGAGGAGGAGGAGGAGGAGGAAGAGGAGAAGGTAATAACAGTAACAAGTAGGTACGTACTCCGCGTGCATCTCATCAGCTCGGCAGCCGTATAAACACCGCCAACGTGTACACCGTCTTCACTCGATGTCAGTGCGACTGTGTGGTAGTCACCTGGACCTTTAAGCAATAAACGATACTAACATACCAAGCATGCTAATAATTCACATATATGCCCTTCATCACATACTGCGCTCATGCTAGAGGCAGGTGCATTACACATCAACACAAAACGTTAATAAATGATCACAGGATGAAATAGGTTCTATTATAACATTGGGAGCGCACCAAACAGCCTGTCGTAGCATATAGCATATTTTAAGGGCCATTCACTGCCGCATGCCAGGAAATAAAATAGGCATATAATATATCATATCCTCCGTTTAATATCCACGTGTCAAACATGGTGACATGTGGTACTCATCCATTGCAACCGAGAACAGAACAGAAGAAAACTCTAAAGAAATGTGATCACTGGCACACATACAAGACACGTTAGCTGTGACGCTACTTACTTAGAACTTCTTCGTCACTGTCACGCCTTCTTTGCATACTTTCAGTACCAATCATCACCGGTTCTAAAATGTAAACATGTTCACTCTCATTCCTAGGTTTTTCAAATTGTACATTATATATAGAGCATAGAGGAGCGAATGCAAAGAATTGAGGTATGCATTTCTAGTATAAAAAAGATGTTCTAGTTGCCATTGCTAATTATCTTAAAATGTAAGATGGACATATATACAACTTAAAACAGGACAACAACAGTATGTAAGTAACACAAGAACTAAGATTACACTGCCTGCATAAACAATCAGCTCCCTGAACAATTCCTTCTACATTTTTCAGAACTGTAAACAAATAAGAAATACTCACGGCTTCTTAGGATGTAATTCGACAGATACAAGTCTAGCTCTCTAACAGATATGTTGACATGGTAAGGATTAACACATAGGTGATGGTTTGCACACACGGGTGCTTTCTCAAGCCTCTCCCCATCCGTACTCTCTAGTGGGACAGCCTGTTGAAAACAAAGCACACCATAGCAATTTTATGCATGTGACTACATACTGAAAATAGCAGGTTATTTGAAAACTCGGAAGAATCTTAAAGCATATTGGCTTTTGTGACCTATCGGGAAAACTGTACTGTCTGGCATAGGTAAGGCAACCAGACAAAATTGAATTTCCTGATAAGGTAATATAGACTTTTAATTTATACACCAATACATACCTCACTTTAAGAACAATCACATATCAATGTCATAAAGTAGACAGACATAGATCTACAATAATGTCATTTTAATGATATGATGTGTGCATGAGCACAAATGGCATGCACAAGGTCAAGGAAAATGCTATTATCATTCAACAAGCTACATGCTACGTAAGATAAGCAAAACATGAATATATTATTGACTTAACAAATTGTTCAATTAAATAAATGAATTACTAAAATTTCGTGAAACGCAGCATCAACTAATTGGTAAAATATAGAAGGTGGTGCCTCCTAGTGGACAAGATTTTCTAACATTTCAGAACATTTAGGTTTTGTTCGGTTTGTTTCGAAGTCGAATGTAAATTTATACCCAAATGCAACCACATCAAGATTGTCAGCTGCATACAATTCATGATACTTTCCCAAAAGCTGCACGAAGCGACATTTACAATTTTTTATAAAGCTCGAATATCAAGCAAATAAAAATGAAATTATCCTACATACAATCCACATATTCCATACACCAAACCCCACGTGACACATTTAAACACCATAACATCAATTTGAAACTGTGCTTTATAGAAATTATAAATTCACTTTTATGGAAACCATCAGTTAATGCATGTAATGTCCTTTATACACGGAGAATTCCTTATTTTGGTATACAGCTGTACTCCTAAGGCAGTACAGGTATCTCTAGATTTTTGTGTATTTGTTTTGATTTTTTTAATACCAATACCATATGACTATCTCATTATTGGAGTACTACTAATTTTTTTCAAATAGGTTACAGAATATACATAAAAACCACTCTTACGAATTAATTTGCCTTACATTACCTTATTTCTTATTTGACATGTTCAAATTTTGATGCCAGTTAAAGTGATTACGTCACCGTAAATAGTAAAAAATAAACAAAATATTTCCACTTTTCCACAAAATATAAGCAATTCTGTTCACTTTTTATGGTTAAATTGCTGCATTATACTTCTTATTCTACTATATTGTTCGATGTGAACATACACTCGTGACTCATACATAGCCCATATCAAGCAATTAATGCCAGGAACACTAATATCAAATCGTCCAGGTTTTTTGGATTTTTAACTAGTTGAGAAACAATCTTATCAGGTAAGAATTTGACGATACGTTTAGTCCCCTTAGTTCTTACTTTTAATGTAAAAAAATGGCAATAAAAATTTTACAAATTTGACCATAGAAAATTTGTGACGTAGTCAATTTAAGCATGATTTGCACTAAAACTCAAATTCCTCTCCAAAGATGATACTGACAAAGAGCGCATTCCATACTCACCCTAAATAATATAACCATGACCAAATCTAGCCGCCACACCTTGTCAGCTTGCCGTAGACAATCTATCCGACGAATTTTACCTTTCTGATCCGGATTGCTTAGCACACACAACGACTGTCGTTTACCTGAAACATATAGATCTTGTAAACGTGCTCTTTTCGTGCAATCTAAGTGGGATTACAAACACATTTATCTCATTCAGTACATACTGTGGTCTTCCCTTCACCTGTTTACTAGAGCTCGAATAAACAGGTGCATTGTGTAAATGACGTTATTTTATTCCGAGAAAAGGGAGACGACCATTGGTTAACAGGAATATTTTCGCCTAGATGAAACTTCCTTCTATCTTAGGCAAATGTTGTAAGTGACCCTACACTTAGAAGCAGGCTGACAATTATTCTCAGCTTTTCAATGGATTCTGAACATAATATGTGCACACAACACCCTTTCAGAGCTATACTTGTGTATATTGAACGCTGTGCGTATTGCAGTGCATGCGTCATTAAGCGGTAAAGTCAGGGAGTGCTGACCCTCAGGTAATAATCACAGACACTATATAAGCCAGAATTTTCACTACACCCACTGTGGACACTGCGACTACACCTACCATGTGGCTCCCTCTGCATTTATTTATTGACATTACCGGGAATCGAATGTTAGCTGTTTCTGAACAAATTGATGCTGCACTAACCGCTAAGCACCTGGCCCAACCTGATGAAAAGCGATCTTAAATCCCAGTTACCTTGAATTGAAAGCACAAAATCTTCTCGGCACTCCTGTGTTATGTCCTTCCGTAACTTGCCGAGCAGGCGCGACGCCCATTTCTGTTTGACTTCAACTTTTTCGCACTGCAGAATTAAAATTTAAAATCACACGAAATCACTTGTGGAGAAAAAGGAACAAAAATATTTCACCTTAGACTCGTATGCTACATTTTTCTAATTAAATAGGGTAAAAGATTAATGCAATATGACTTTAATTAGAAGCTTCCACTCTTAAGCAAGCATAAAAAAAGTTTAAAATTAAAAATCATGTCAATGTAGAGAAGGCAGCACAAGTAAGTGTCATCTATAAGTACAAACACTAGCTATATACTATTTTAATTATTCAATATCGAGAAATCAATAAAAAACTGTAAATTGCCAGTGTTTGTACTTATAGATGACACTTACTTGTGCTGCCTTCTCTATATTGACATGATTGTCAATTTTAAACTTTTTTTTGCTTGCTTAAGAGTGGAAGCTCCTAATTAAAGTTATGCTATTAGCATAAACAAACACTAAGAGTAAAAACATGCACACAAACCATAAAAATTATGAGCACTGGACTGGTATTTTCATGCATTATATAATATGTCACAAACTAACATTTATATTTTCTATATAATGTAAATTACAATTCGGTCTTCCTAATTACTGGCAGCACCAAATTTTAAAACTGTCTATTTCTCTGGTCAGGTAGTGTGCTACTTATCACAATGCCTTTGTGCTATTTGAAAGGAGCAATTAACTAAGTGCGCCCTAATTAGATATTTCATCACGGATATTTCCCATTACCTGCAATTCCTCTTTACACCTGCGCTCCTCATCAATGCTCATGCGCTTCTCATGCTTCTTGTAATACTTGCGTTTCGCAGCTTGTAGATTGAACCAGGTGTAGGCAAAGGACTTTACGTGCGGCAGCAGAGCCTCAATGAATGGATGAAACTCATCCTGTCAAAATACAACCATACATGGTTCCAAAATATGTTAAAAAAAATACGACAGCAGTTAATACAAACAAGTATTATCGCATTAACTGTCAACTGTCTCATTTTAAAAAGCGTGTAATAAAACAGAAACTTCGTTGAGATTGGTGCAATGTTAGTTCTCAAGGAATGTACATTCAGCCATATTATAAAAATATAATATTAACTAATGCCCATAGTATCTACACACGTTCACACATGCACATAATTTCAGGAGTAGATAATAGAAGACTATTCTATTATCTACTCCTGATTATCCTCCTATACTCCTATTATCTTCCTACTCCTATTAATAATACGGCGGTGATAATACTCCTATTATCTTCTATTATCTACTCCTGATAATTTGTAAGTCAACTACTTAGATTATTTGGCCTTCCATGTTTGCACATTTATGCACATGGTACTTGTCCAATCTGTACACATGCAAAACCTAAAACATAACACACCCAATGTTGTTGAAGGTTATAGGGCTGCCCAGCTAGGGCCTGCAATCAGAATGTTTGTTACGGCCTAAAAAAGGCGTTTGTTACCGCTAACGAGCTGAAAAAAATTGGACACGGTAGGCAGGCAAAACTTTTTTTTATCAAATGTTTTTTTTGTATTCTAACAATACTTTTTTTATACTTATAACAGTCAATATAATGACTTCAAAGTCAAATCAATGCATTCAACGATCGATATCACGTTAGGATTTTTTTGATTTTTGAAAAATATATATATTTTTTTTTGCCAATCCCAATAAGTTTCGACACGGCGGTTTAAAATGGAATGGACTCGGTCGGGTTAGCGGAAACAAACGTCTTTTTTTAGGCCTAAGTTACTGAACTGCAAAATCCAATGAATATGACGTGAACAGATTGGTTAGAAGAAGCCAACAAAGTAACCAAGTTACATAGTTGTGCAATTCACAACACCGGCGATCAGTCGTCAGTAACGAAGAACTAATTCGTAGGAAACACCATCATTCTACAATCTACACTCTACAGTATAACTAAAATAATAGGGCAGATAACTATTGTTAGTCATTGTTTTTAAGATGAGTGGTTGCATAAAGTTTGTTTCCCAGATTTGCCCTTCGTTGTGGCAAGGCCATGTCAGCGTCTCACTGACATGACAGTAGTAGCAACTGCTTCCCTTTCTTGTGCAAAGTAAGCTAGCATTGCAGCATGTGCATCCCTGAGAGGCAAATCAACATGATATTGGGAAAAATAGTAGTAGTGCTCATGCACTGTCATTCAGTACAGCTTTTCAGTACATATAACAAGCAGATTGACTATGCCTGATATAACAAAATACGAGATCAGCAAAGGTTGGATAATCAAGACTTCTGAAAGAAAATTGAATGGGCATTATTATCTAGTATATCCCGGTTCTGAGATTATAGTGCTCAGTACAATCCTGTATTCCAAAAATAAGTATTCCACCTTCATAAAAGTGATACAAGGCATACATGACATGTATCTGAACACACACCAAGTCCTGCCATTCTTAATAATTTGTTACCTTTATAAATTATTGTGCTACCTGCTTATATTTTTGTCATGTATGTATTATGGTCTTAAATGTATTGTCATGATGTACTAAAAAATACATTTCTTTAAACATTAACAATTGTCATTAACCCTATCCTGAACTGAGGCAAAAACTAAGATGTCCTTGCAATTCAATTATCTTATTTATTTTTATTATTTATTTTATATGCAGATATAGTTCGAGTAAAATTAATTTCTTCGACAGAATTTAAGATTATCCAGGGCTTATTATAAGAATACATACATATATAATAGTGATGAAATTTCTTGTAGTTCCACAGGCTGTTTCTTAGCACATAGTGCTACATATATACATGTACAGCAGTGCTCTACATCGTCCCTTATATTTGACATTATTGTATCAGAAAAATTCATGTTGTAATATAAGTTCAGACAGCACACTACTTTCTCATTTGTAGGTCTACGGGCCATATGCATAGCATATTCTAATGCACAGTCATTCTTCTATTAGCGATAGCTGATACTCTGCGATTCTCAACGGAGCTTCTACTAGTTAATGATTACCAACGAGGCGCACAGACATACAAAACCAATCAGTTTTATTTGAGTGTAGTACATTATTATAAAATTCAATGTTAACTTGTTAAGGTTAAATTAATTAATAAATATATCACACCGACCTTGCTTAATCTCATCTATGGCCTACCTTGGCATATATCAAACCAACCCCTCGCCCTGCTGGTTTAACTACTGTAATGATTGAAAACTTACCCAAAAATGTGAGTAGCCAGCCTGGGCTCCCTAAAGTTAAAACTATTAAGGCCCAGCTCAAATTAGAGGCCCAGGCTTATGCACGAAGGCGCCGCAAGTTGGGATCGTCTCTTGGAAATTTTTGTTTTCGGCTGTGGGGCAGCAACACCTTGAATTATCTATATTTCCCAAAATATCACTCTACAAACCAGCCATAAAAACAGGCAGCTAACAAGACAGAGCATATCCGCTTACATATATTACTTTTTTACAGACAGACTGTGCATAATTATAGCATGATTTTGAAAAATCATTTATCAATATTTAATTATTTTTTTCAAATATATTATCTAGTATGATTCACAAATTTTATTAGATTGCATTGGATTGTTTTACAACCATGTTACAACCCACATTCCTTCCCAATGATCTGTGGCAATGTCAGATAGTAGATAGATATACAAACACATGAAACATATGAACATGCACATGTGCTTGTATATATATCTATGGTCAGATACAACACCATATACAACACATGCTCTCACTGGCTGAGTTCCCAGCCCTGAACCAATGAGATCCCAGTTTACATTTCACCCACAGACACTTTGAGCGTTTCAATAAAATATAATGCTAAATAAATACGAAATCTATTTACTACTAAAGTCTTAATGTTTCTGTAGGCCTACTCTCTTTCACCTATTATTGCCGACGATTTCCTGTAAATGCTGTTCAAATGCTCATCATGCAACACACGCTGGCTGCCGCACGCTAGCTGCTGCACACTGACACATAAATATTTATTTATTTATGTAAATATATATAATATAATAAATATTTATTTATTTATGTGTCAGTGTGCAGCAGCTATAGCGTGCAGCAGCCAGTGTGTGTTGACATACGAGTATTTGGACGGCTTTACGGGAAATTGTCGGCCAATAATAGGTGAAGAGAGTAGGCCTAGAACACATTAAAGACTTTTGGTAGTAAAATAGATTTCGTATCTTATTTAGCATATATATTTTATTGAAAACACTCCAAAGTGCCGTACATGGTTTTCACCAGGCTGGAATCAACATGTAATATGGCCGTCCCCATGACGACATTGTGACAACGTGTTCCTACTACTACTAGTACTATACAGTACTATTCCTAGCATAGATTGAATTAGTTTTCATTCTATTTCTAGTGGTCAAAAAATGTATCAAAATTGTAGATGATGGTGAGCAAATTGTAATGGCGTAATCATAGCACTGAACCCGTAGTGGCGTAATCATAGCACTGAACCCGTTAGTGGCGTAATCATAGCACTGAACCCGTAGTGGGCGTAATCATAGCAGTGAAACAGTCAGTATATTAATTCCTACGCAGTACTGATTATAAACAAACCTCGCATTACGTAGTGACCTTTTCGATGAAATTCTGGGGCCCAACATTATTTCCACTCGCCTCTGGCGACTGGGCGAGTGTTAATTTTCATCCCTGATGTAGTGGATGTGCACTGATAACCGTGTGCTGTAGGAAAATGCTGAATAAATTTAGCCTGCGACCAAAAGTTAAAACCCTAATCCCTAGTACGTAGTAGGGCCTACCAGTGCCACCATCAGCAGCTGGCAAGCTAGAATTTGGCCACGAGTGCCTGGTGTTTGAAGTTGTTTGGCATGTCGACACAGGGTGATAAACGAACAGTCTGGACAGCCACGCTGGTTACCATGTTACACACGATATTTTTGTAGACTACGGAATTATTTAATTACGTCACATTATTGAGCGGACTTTACTTTCTACCTACAAAAGCCTTACCATGGTCATTTTCCCGCCACGACGATGAATCATGAGATGACAAACCACATTACACTTGTGTTGGGGCCACCATTACAGCTTTCCCGCTTAATGACAAAAAAATTGTCGCGGTTCGCTATTTTAAAATATGGATTTCTAATTTCAAAAATCTTATCACAGATTTACACAAACGAACAATGCAACCCCGTCAACGCGCAATACTAATGTTTTGGTCTCACAACACGTTATGGCCGACTCCCATCATCACAACATCACGTGGATGCCAAGACATCCAATCATGGGGGCATGTGTGGGACACGCGCTCAAGGTCGTGAAAGCCCGAGATGATATGATCTGGCCAAGCTGGTGGGATACAAGTACGGTACCAAGCGGATGCATGAACAGAGATAACCCGTACGTACATAACCCCGCGCTTACAAAGTTAAGCAAAAACATTTATAAAATGAATTAATCGAGTAGATCTAATAAAATTACAATTTTATCATTCCGCAGTCATTTTATCACTGCGCATATCGCCTATATAGATACGCAATAACGTTTTTATTCAATGAGAATTGTACATCTCATAATCGTCTGAGATTCACTATATCAAAGCACGTATGTCATACGATACACATGCTCTGACTATATATACAGAGCAAATTAATTATTCAAATCATAATAATTTAATGTTTTTTAGCGTTCGTAAAACGCTAAGAATATATATATGCGGTTATGCCCGCCGCACACGCTGTGTTTTGTGCTGCACACAAAACACAGCGTGTGCGGCGGGCTTTACGAGCAGGTCGTCAGAAATTAAAGATTTCATTGTTACAATGTATCACTTGAAATATTTTTGTATGGTCGTAAAATGGTTCAAGTAACACGCTATAGCAACTAACGCCAGTATTTATTTCAAGAATTAATCGAAAAATGTTCTTACTCTTTATTATAATATATGTTATATATTACCTGTGTTATATATAAACTTTTTTTGACTATAGTTGCGAATTAATGTAGACAAAGAATTAAAAATCACAAACACGCGAACACATACTCATACATGAACACCCACGCGTATGCATGTGCATCTACGTGTGTGTTCATTTATTTGTCTTATGGTATATATAAATGACTGTACGAAGCATATATCTGCTTGCATTTCCTTTTATCCTTTATGCACTTCTGATATAATCAATAATAGATGTAATTAGCAATATATATATGCATATATATATATATATTCGTTTATATTCGTATAAAACGAGCAATTTTGTGATTTGTATACGGTATGTGTTTCTTTACCAACCCACCCTCTTTACCAGTAGTAGCCCAAATATATGTATGTATGTATTAAATTATATACCATGGGTCATGCAGTCATGTCAAGTAGTATAAGACACATCGTTTCTCTCTTGTTTTTATTAGTATAGAAACTTGTTTTATTGTAGTTTGTATTTGCCTGTATGATCAGCGATTATCCGTGCAATAAATTTTATTTGAATTTGAATTTTGAATTTAAATTTGAATTATGATCCGGAACCTTAGATCGAATGATAATCATGATTTACACAGAGGAACCGACATAATTTCCCTATTTTTTATTTTTTAGTTATTTTTTTAGCTACTTTATCTAAGAATGTTACAGTGAGTTTTTTCTCCGAAATTTTTTTGTAGATCCCAGAACTCGCTTTAAAAACTCTACAGTTTCAGTTTCGCCATAATTCCTATTCAGCCTCAGCAGTACAGTTAATTATGAACTGTTACGTTACTATGTTATGTTATGTTATGTTATGTTATGTTACGTTATGTTATGTTACTAAATATTCCGTCGTTGTACGGCCGTTGGGGATTTATAGACTGCCAATAGGCGCCATCTGCTGGGCATTCTCAAACCATTTTTACATTAACTTAGATGTGGCGATGTAAGATAACCGTGGTAAACACAAGTTGACGTATAAACTTATAATATGACGTACTCTTAGACTTAGTCTCGACTCTCATGTAAATATTACTCTTATGTAACATGTAACTCATGAAGGTGGAAGTTGACTCTTTGAATATGTCAGTTGTTATTTGTATAATTTGAATTTTGACGTTAAAGTTTTTATTATTCATTGAAATATTTTTAGGGCGATACACTGACACTTAGATACAATAATTAATGTAACCCAAACCCAAGAGGATAGGGTTACAAAGTGTCCCTAACCTTTTCTGCGGAGGAATGCCCGAGTGAATCACTTGGGCCGGTTTGCTGGTGCGTTTTCAGATACTAGAACTTCCAAACTGGGTTTTTCTAAACACGAACCTTTCTCCGCTATCTGGGAACTTACTATGTATCGCAATACTCTGTATTAAACTAATATAACCTGTTACAAAAATTCGAAGTGACGAGCGGCGAATATACTGAGCGCCATTTCTGTTGACCTGTGACGTACTTCGGTTTGAAGAGTGGATTCACCGACCAATCGGAGGGCGCTGCGTTTGCCGATCGCTATGCGCATTGGGAAATGCGTACGTCACAGGTCAACAGAAATGGCGCTCAGTATATTCGCCGCTCGTCACTTCGAATTTTTTTAACAGGTTATATTAGTTTAATACAGAGTATTGCGATACATTGTGAGTTCCCGAATAGCGGAGAAAGGTTCGTGTTTAGAATAAACCCAGTTTGGAAGTTCTAGTATCTGAAAACGCACCAGCAAACCGGCCCGAGTGATTCACTCGGGCATTCCTCCGCAGAAAAGGATAGGGACACTTTGTAACCCTATCCTCTTGGGTTTGGGTTACATTATTGTATCTAACTGACACTGTGACTCACTGACGCTCATACTCATACTATCATAGCCGTCTATGTCCCCCAGGGTACTGCCGGAACGTACCCTGGTCACTATTTGATATGGTTAGGGTTAGGATTAGGGTTAGGGAGTAGGCGTAGGCGACTCCCTAGACTCGTTAGTTGAGTAGGCGAGGTACGGTCCGGCATATTAGATAGTACCAGGGTACGTTCCGGTATACCGGACCGTACCCAGGGCCAGGGTACGCTCCGGCAGTACCCCGGGGGACATAGACCCTCTCAGCCTCACTGACTGTCACTGGCCACGGCCTGTCTCAGTGTCTGTGACAGTCACAGTGAGTCTGTGCCTGTGGTATGTCCGATTTTTAACTACTAGTACTACTACTACTACTACTAGTACTAGTACTACTAATACTACTAGTAAGTACTACTAGTACTACTAGTACTAGTACCAGTACTACTCAGTCTACTGCACTACTTCAGTAGTTGTAGTAGTTGTAGTTGTTGTAGTACTAGTACTAGTACCTACGGTGCAAATCCACTTTAGGCACCTTAGGCCTAGGCTAAGCCTCAGGTCACAGGCACTTGAAGCGTTTCAATAAAATATAATGCTAACTAGATACGAAATCTATCTACTACCAAATTCTTAATGTTTCTATACTCTCTTTCACCTATTATTGCCGACAGTTTCCTGTAAATTCCGTCCAAATCCTACGTCTAACATACGCTGCCGGCGGCCATTGCTCTCGCGGCTGCACTGTTGCATGCTTACACTTATATATATAGCAGGTAGGAAAGCGTGATCGCAAAATTTGCTCGACGCTCGCTTGATTTCACACTTTCACAGCACGAATACACATCCAACAGCTTCCATCTTTGTTTCTCTTTCAAGAACAGTGTTCACTTGTTATAAAAACATACTGTCCGTGTTCGTAACCGAGCTGTGTCACGCGAAATCACACAGAGTGATGAAATTCTCGCGTTCGCTAACGTTGCCCAGTAAATGTAATTGGCTGTCAGAATCAGGAAACACCTACCGGCGCTCTTCGTGACCTCATTCTTGCGCTGCAACGTTTTTGCAACGTTCCAATGGCGAGGCTCGTATGGGAGTTGGAAAGCAGTGCCCCGCCTGCGCGCCGCCTATAGCCCATAGACTGGCACTCGCTCCCACCTCTCGGCTTAGCTTAGTTACTCGATGGGTAATCGGGGTGGGAGCGAGTACCAGTCTATATAGCCCTGTACTTGCAGCCATTTACATTTACTGGGCAAGGTTAGCGAACGCGAGAATTGTGGAGGTGTGTGAAGCTAATATGAATTTGTAAATAACCACCAACTCTCTTGTTATTCTGATTGCAGAACTTCACACTAGAGTTGGCAGTGAACTTCACACTTGTCGCTATGTCTACCTGAACTTGTCGTTCGCATTAGTATGAAACTCACAAGTGCCGCAGTCACCGAAAGGCGATGTTGTCAAATTCCAAATTCACATCGTATCTGTCGAATTTCGGAAGACAGACATCGGCACCTGGCTCCAGCAATCGTGAAAACGCTGACGTCATCCGACAAGCGGGAGATGATGGCGTTGATGACGATCAGCATGTGACATCTGTTTCATTTCCGGAAGATGTGATGTACTTGGCTGCTTCCGGTCCCAAGAGGAATACTCACAGTCTTCCTGAATTGTCAGCGCACAACGTTCGTGCGTCGCCGGCACCCCCCCGCAACGAGTCGGAGATATGGGACGAGCAAGCGGAAAAGATGCGCAGCAAGTTTCTCTCGGTGTGGAACAACGTGAAATATGGTGAGATTCGGGTGAAGGAATGAGAGTCGGAGGGTGATAAACCTTATGAATAAAGTGCTAAAGCTGTGGTAAATATACACAAGTGGTTTTAGCACTCCAAACATCAGGCTCATCTCGAAAATACGGAAGCAAACATAGAATTGTTAATCTCTAACAGTATTACGTGTTTATATATATTTTCTTAACTTGTCCACACTACATAGCTAAATAAATGTTTGCTATTGCAAATTTTCAATAATAATTGCTGAAGTCGGTGGCTGTAAATTATCAATGAGGTTTGCATACAGAGCTTAATCAAGTTAACTCAATGTCAGGTTGGTCCGCCAATGTTGGTAAGACAACATTTGACACGGATCTGCCAATCTGGCTGTTGGGAAAGTCCTACCATGATCATCATGCCAAGGCAACAGGTAAGGTAATTAAGCTAGACGACTACAATGTAGTAGAAAAGTAGTTATTATGTGTTAGAAAGCAGAAATTATATGGGACCCGAACCACGATCTTGAGGTTGAATGTCCTGTATGCTTACGAGCGCCAAGGATCACGTCACGTTCCAGCATCAGCGATAATCTCCCCGTTTATTCGCAATCGCGTACAACGCAGAATGAGGCGAATTTTCTCTCGTCGATTTACTACGCTACCTGTTGTGCAACAGGATCGAGAAAACCTGGCGGCGAGCGGTCGTCGCCTCGGCGCAAGGTGGCGACACCGCTGCAGCGCTTCCAGCAGGACTTTTCCTCGCGTCTGTGGTTCACGTACCGGCGCGACTTCCCCGTGCTGCCCAGCTCCAGCCTGACGTCGGACTGCGGATGGGGTTGCATGATGCGGTCGGGACAGATGATGCTAGCACAGGGCCTCCTTGTCCACTTCCTCAGCAGGGGTGAGTCTTCCTGCTGGAAGGTCGTCCGGGTCGGCGAGTGAGGGCGAGCAAGGAGCTAAATATAACAAGGAGAGGAAGCGCCGCCATATCTGGCCCAAATTTGGGTTTGGCAGAGACCCTAGAACAGATTAGTGTTCTATTGTCTCTGCGTTCGGTCTGCACAGGCGTTTCACCTGATTATGGTCCATAGATGGCACCCTTGAGGCGAACAGCACACAGCCAATGCGCTTCCTCTCCTTGTTATATTTAGCTCTTTGAGGGGGAGTGGTTATGCGTGGACAGCGCTACTATAAGCAGTGTGCACAATATTATTAAATAACTACACGTAACCACATAACTATAATAACTTACACGAGGTCACTGTTACATATCCTACTAAATAAATGTGCATTCGTATAGCAACTGCGCGTGTGTGTGTGCGTGCGTGCGTGTGGTTTAATAATAACATTGCTCATGCCATAAATTCAAATTGGTTATGGTGTTGTTAATCAACTTATTTTGGTTTGACCAATGCGCGTGACCTCGCCGTGACCCATGCGCTTGACCTCGCCATGACCTCGCTGTGACCCATGCACATGACTCGCCGTGACTCGTGCGCATGACTTGCCGTAACCCGTGCGCGTGACCTTGCCATGACCCGTGCGTGTGACCTCGCTGTGACCCGTGTGCTTGACCTCGCCGTGACCTCGCTGTGACCCATGCACATGACTCGCCGTGACTCGTGCGCATGACTTGCCGTAACCCGTGCGCGTGACCTTGCCATGACCCGTGCGCGTGACCTTGCCATGACCCGTGCGTGTGACCTCGCCATGACCTCGCCGTGACCCTGTTTGCAGACTGGAACCTGTACGCGGAGCAGACGGCGTCGGCGATATCGCTGCGGCGGCGCATCATTGGCTGGATGGCCGATGCCCCGGACGCGCAACGCAGCCCCTTCTCGCTCCACGCCCTCGTTAGCATCGGAGCGAGGCTTGGCAAGAAACCCGGCGACTGGTACGGGCCGGCGTCCGTTGCGCACTTGCTCAAGTAGGTGGCGCCCTCGCTCGTTCGCGTGGCGCGCTGACGTCGACGTGTGATGGATTTTGGGCGATCGATTGAATGTCACATTTACACGCGGATAATGAATATCTATAATATACAATCTATATATATATATATATATAACTATAGTATGCAGCAGCTGGCAATACCACTGGTGGTATACTACATGCAAGCTAATTGCAAGTTAATTAAACACTAAAAGATTCATCTTTGATCGCGCTCATTTGAAGTAGTATAAGTATAAGATATAGTAGATGTAGTCTAAGTCATACGATGCACATGGTTTGCAATCAGGCTGAGCAAGAAAGGGCATGTGCTCTCACATACTATTACACGAGAGTGGCTGGCAGAGATCATAGGGACACGATTATAACATTGTCAGTGCGGTGATATGCTATTATTGACAACGTGTAAATGTGGAGACAGATTCACGGCATGTGTGGTCAGTAGTCCTTCATAGACAGTTTAATTTTTCTATGCAGAGAGGCGATGGAAGAGGCAAGCAGGTCGAGCCAGGCTTTCGACGACATCTGCATTTACGTGGCACGTGACTGCACAGGTACTAGAATTCTGTAAGCTTACTGGAACAACAGAAGCAGGTCGAAATATAAGTTATGAATGTCCACACTGAGAACGTCTTGTTTGTCACACATGTGACGTCTTGTTTTTGGCGCCATCTGTTGTGGTATTATCACAATTTTATGAGCCCTTAGTATCATTGAACAGGTCTATAGTTGTAACGTCTATTGGCACATGAAGATGATCGTGGAAGCAGCTATTGATGCACTTGAGCTGCAGCTGTAGTCATTTCGACCATTCGATTCATCATTTTGACATTTCTACGGCTATTATCAGCTACTGGCTGTTAGCTGTACTCTTGTGTGTGTGAACGCGCGCCTGTGTGTAACGTGTGGCTGTGTGTGACGCAATCCTGTGTGTCTTGCAGTGTACACGCAGGATGTCATCAACCTCTGCTCGCAAAAGAAGAAGGCAGAACCGAAGACGGACCCAATCTGTGATATGGCGCCTCCTGGTGACATGCAGTACAGCGATTTTATCGGACAGTCGTCGGTAAATCGCCATAGCGCGACGCAGGACGTCGATCATCTGAGGATGCTCAGCCTCGCCGGCCGTCGCCACGACGACGGGCGCATTGCCGCTGAGGCGCCGCCGCTCACTCCGCCCGCATCCCTCGATGTTAGTCTGCTGCTGGATGCTGCGAGTATCGCTACGGACGACGACGCGCACGAGAGCTTTGAGTACGTGCCTTCGCTCGTCGCGACGTCGCCGCGGCAACGCGGCGCGCACGAGAGCGGTTCGGCGGGCGCTAGCGAGTTGGTCGTCGACAGACGGCGCCACCTGTTCAGCGCGCTGTCGAGCGAGGACGAGGACGACGTCGTGATCGCCGACTGCTCCTCCTCGCCGCCACGCTCCGCGATTCTTCACCAGGGAAGCGTCCCGGTGCCCAGCGGGACGTTGGACGGGTTGGGTGG
>NW_014577064.1:56043-71164 GCF_000485595.1 Priapulus caudatus | reverse complement strand
GATGTCATTCGATCATTTTGACATTTCTACGGCATTAATCAGCTACTGGCGTGTTAGCTGTAGTTCCTGTGTGTGTGAACGCGCCGCGTCGCGCTCGTGTGTAAACGTGTAGCTCGGTGTGTGACCGCAATCCCTGTGTGTTCTTGCAGTGTACATCGCAGGATTGTCATCTACCTGCTCCCTGCCTCAAAAGCAGTAAGAGCAGAAGCCGGGAGACAGACCATCTGTGTATGAGCGCCAACCGAGGTGACCGTGCAGTACAGTTGCGATTTTATCGGACAGAGGATAAATCGTAGCCAACTCCATATCAAAAGAGCGCGACACACAAGGAAACAACCGTCCGATCATCTGAGCGATGCTCGGCTCTCACTTTTTGCCGGGCCGTGCTAGCGCTGAATACGACTGCGAAGGGGGGGGGGGGGGGCCCGCATTGCCGCCAGTTTGTAGCGGATAGCGCTGCAGGGCGGCTCCTCTCGCCCTTGCATTCCCTTGCACAGATGTAGTCTGCGCTAGGATGCTTGCGACATCGCTAACCTATTTCTACGCCGACGACGACGTGCCAACTGAGAGCTTCTGTAGTACTCCTTCGCTCGCGTCGCTGGCAAAAGTTCTTGTTAGCATGCACGGAGACGCGAGAAATCTATAAGGAGATGGTTTTTTGTTATCCCATCACGGCAACAGCGCGCGCGCACACCACGAATAATATGAATTGGTCACGTGGAGTGCAGCGGACTATATCTGCAGGCGCGGAAGGATGGGGGAGAGTTAGTTGATTGTGGTGAGAGAAAACGACAGCGGTCGGCGGCCCAGCTAAGCGAGTTGGTTGGTCCGAACAAGACCTCGGCGCTCCACACTCGCCGGCATTTATGGGAATTTTTTTCGCGCTCAATGGTTTCATTGACCGTCGCCTTGGATAATGATTCCAACCGTGAAGCTGATCGAGCCGCAGACGAGGACGACGTCGTGATTCGCTGACTGCGCCCTCCTCACCCGCCACTTAGAGGTATATGGTAATTAAATGCATTATTTTCGCACACACGTCTTCATTCGCGCGATTCTGTCGCAACTCAAGCGAGAGGAAAGCCGTCCCGTGTGGCCCCAAAACAAGAGCACTCAGTGGACCGGATTTTTTTTTTTGCCTCGCAATCATTTCGGCGCCGCGGCAGCCGGCGGGCGGCGCTTGGCTGTTTGGGGGGCGCCTTTCGGGGCGGGGCCTCGTTGTTGGTCGGGTTGCGCGGGGGGGCTTGGCACGCAGAGCGCGCTCTTGGAAGGGCCGGCCTGTACGACTGGCATGGCGGGGCGGGCGCGACTCCCGCTGCCGGTTCGGTAAAGCGACGGCGCGGCGCACTGGATACATACACATCCACGACGAGCATCCTGCTCTTGACAGCCGCTCACAGCGGCGACGTCCGCCTCCGGCCCCACGCCGCATGCCGGTGCCTGTGCTTCCGCACAACTCCGCACGGCCCGGCCCCTCCCGCGACGTCGCCTCGTAACCCTCGGATACGCCCTCACTGGCTGGAGCGCTTCCTGCCGGCCGCGAGCAGCGTTCGGTGCGCAGCAGTGCTTATCAGCAGCACCACATGGGTGGCCCGGCCCCCATTTTTTTCCTGTTTGTTCTGTTATAATCATCTGTTCTATTTGCGACTTTCAGCCGCCAAACCACAAGATATACTATCTGCGGCCGATACGCGCCGCCAATTGTGTCTGCAGCCGAAGGGGGCCGCCAGCCTTGTGCGCGTGGTCGGCGGCCGCCTGCGTTCTTGCAGCAGCCGCGGCCGGGCCGAGTTGCCCCAGCGCCCCGGTTATGGCGAAGCATACATCTGGATGGGGCAGAAAAGAGGCGATGGAAGCAGAGCAGGAGCGCGAGTAGCTGACGCACGCAGACGAGAAAATCACCTACAGGAAGGCCGTGATCGATTGTTGTGAAATAGTAACCTATTGTATAAATTAGACGAACGATACGACAATTAGCAATGGCCAGAGCGATGGTAGCTCCGCACGACAGACAGAGAACACCACAGGAAGGCCGTGATCGAGACAAGAGCGACGTAGCTGTGCACGCACGCGACACAGCCTAGATGAAGAAAACAGCCTACAGGAAAGGCGTGATACGGCTTTGCAGGGGCAGATGTGCGCAAAAACACAAATGAGGCAACACTATCAATAATACAAGACAATCAGGTACATGCTTTGGGTTGCAAAGAGACTAAGATAAGAAACAAGAGCGTACAACATGGAGAAGTGCCGAGGAGTGCATAACGCACAGAATTTACTGCGAATACAGAAAGACTCTCATTGCGAACAGAGAGAAGACACATCTCTACAGCACGAAATATGATTCGCAAGAGATATGAACTCGATGGACAGAGCAACGCCAAAATGCTCTTCATGCACGACGGAGAAAACCGAGCACCTGCAGAAGGCGGGTGATCGAGCAGAGCGAAATCGCTCAGCTTCCCACTGCAGACGAGAACACACCCGCTAACAAGGAGAAGCGGGCAGATCTCGAACAAATGCCAGAAGCGTACTGCAACATGTGGTATGAGCTACGGATACAAACACAAGCGTAGGCGAGACTCTTAACAGCTGCAGACGAGAAAACCCCTACATGGAAGACGCGATTCGACAGAAGCGACCATTCCATCAAATGAACCGGACTTTTAACAGCTTTAGTGTCCGTCGGCACGAGAACACACACCCTAACAGGAAGAACTCGATGGACAGATGCCCGACGCATAGCTCTTTAATGCAGACGAGAAAACACCCTGACAGGAAGCACGTGATGGACGAGCGACGGTAGCTCGCACGACTCCTCGCGGCCTCTACGGCGCGGCGCCGGCAGCACGAGAACAGCACACTACAAGGAAGGCCGTGACTCTCGACAGACGCGACATCAGCTCGCCGCACGCAGGACGAGAACAACACGACTACAGGAAGCGGGAAAATTCCCCAACATTAAAACTCAACACAAAGGGTATGTTGCTCAAAATAATAAAATGCCAGCCCCACTCCTCCACCTCGATGAATATCGTCGCCAAGTTGACCAACTATAGATATGTTAATTAACAACCAAAAAATCCTTCCATAAATCCTCCCTTAGAACAAAACTTCTTGCCAAGCGGCACACGAGAAATAGCCTCACATTACACTGGATTCACCGACAAAAATAGGTTTCTTTGGAAATTTACTGGCGACAGGCGAGACTCCAGATAACCGGCGCACCCTCGGACGAGCCGCCTTTACAGGTTGTCGGACTCGTTCGCGAGAAAATAAAGCCGACCTTCTACGTGTTATCTGAAAACTAACAATGCAAACGAGTTAAACAAGCAGTCTTATTCTAATCAGCACAAAGACTAACGACACCAATTCTAGCAGTAATACAGACAACCTATCACACAAAGGACCATCCTAACCACCTCATCCAGCGCTTGATTGGTCGATTTGCCATCCGCGATACCCTTAAACCGCACGCCTAAGGGTCGTATCCCCGGTGTTACCGCATGTCACCGGCCGCGGCGCGTTAGCGTTTAGGGTTTAGGGGTACGAAGTCAGGGATTAGGGTTAGGGTATAGCCGAGTTAGGGTGTGGGACCAGCTTAGGGCAGCGCGCATGAGGTTAGGGCGCTTTAGGCTTAGAGTGCTCAAGCGGACACCAAAATGGTGCGTATCCTTGGGAAAACAAAAAGAGGAACATATGTCGAGAGCTATAGGTAGACTGCAGGATCCGAGGTACAGCCCGCGACCTGAGAGCGAAGTTATGAAGGGCATCCGCGAAAACATAAGAGTGAATGCCTTAATCGCGGCATGTAGAAAGGTCTAAGCAGAGCAACTTGCGTTGGTAGCCGCACGCTCCGCAGACAATTCATGTACGAGATAGTAGGCGCTGGAGTCCGTATCACGAGAGTTCTACCGTGACCACCCGAATACATAGTGTGCGCACAACACCAATACTAAATAGACGAGCGGAGCTGGGCTGCGCCTTACGACTGCAGACTGATGGCGCCAAGACATTCTAGGAGAGCAAAATAAGAGACTACATGAAATCTAATAAGCAATTCTAAGACGCATGTACGCCTTCTATTGAAGATGGGCTAGGTTTACCGCAGTGGACGATCTCTTTAATTACGATTCAAATAACGGAACCATGCTAAGGACAACGCGGCGATTGTCCCATCGGTGAGACTATCCTTGCGAGCTACGTTACTCAATAGGGGCGGATGTTTAGAGCGGGCGCCGAAAGACACCTGAACACAGCCTCTGTTGCCTGTTGATCGCGGGCTGGCAGGGTGTACTATAGTATACTCCATCTATCTTGGCCCAGCAGGCCTTCTGCTCGTACTCTTCTCATCTGTCGTTCCTTTCGTGCGGATTTTTCCTTCGTAACATCTGCTCTCCCGTTCATCGCTCTCTAGTTTTTCTGTGCTCTTTCCTACTCTAATCCCTTTCGATTATCTCTTCTCAATTTCCTCTTTGTCCCTTTCTGCCGCGTCTCACATGCTTTTTCTCTTTTTTTTCAGCTGTCACTTGAAATTAAAAACACTCTCTCCTCATCCTCTCTCCTCTCTCTCCCACCTCCTCCTCCCTCCCCCTATGCTTGGCGTCACTCTTCGGTCATTCCTCATCACCCTATACCCCCTATCTCATCCCTTTCCTCTCATCGTCATCTCTCATCGTCTACCTCTCTCTCCTCCTCTCGGGCCTCTCATCCTCTCCTCTCTCTCTCTCTTCCTCGCGTTCCTTCCAGCTCCTCTCCCTCCCCCTCGCTCTTCTCTTCTCACTTCATCTCTCGTCTCATCTCGTCTCCTCTTGGAATTAGAGATGTCACTCAAATTAAATACATACACATATTTACTCATATACGATGTACGTTATTTTGGCATAACCGATATTCTTTATGCATGCATGCGAATGACCTACCGACGTCTCACAATGTCGACTGTGATGTTACGCAGGTCACAAGCTGGTCTACTTGGACCCACACTACTGCCAGGAGGCTGTTGATTGTCAAGTTGACAACTTTAAACTAGGGTGAGTTGCAATACCGTAGGCAGCCTGAGGATTCCTCACGGTACAATGTGTAGAACAGTATATATAGCGCCATGCATATATAGGTGCATATTCAACAATCTATATAGCAGTGGATATAAAAGTGTGTATAACACTATTATGATATATATATATATATATAATAGCACATATTTATATATATAATAGCAGGTAAGGCCATGGGTTTTTTCAGAACCCTTGTTGGCGGCCTTTGCACAATTGCGTTTTCTCCGTACCAGAGGAGGTCATATTAATAAGCAATTCCACAATACACCTCTGAGGCAACTAAATACTCCAACATGTCTGCTAAAAGCACCATGCACTGCGTAGAAACTTAAATTGAACGAAATCTTACTTTGTGATGTTTTTGTTTTTTGTATTCTACTGGCACTTGCACCTGGCCTTTAGAAGACGCATAGCTCGCTAGAGTAAAATCTTGAGTAAGAATAAGCGTAATGAATTTGCATAAATCAAGAGCTCAGCACCAAAATACCGCAGATTTAAAAACAATTTAGGAGAGTGTGCCGCCCGCAACGCCCGCACCGCCATCTGTGGCCACCCGGTAAACCTACATATGGAATTATATATATATATCAGATATATATAACAGTTCTATACAAAGTGTAATATATATAAGTGTACATAACAGTATATAAGAAAAAGGAAACACAGATAACAGTGTATATGCATAGTGTATAGTGGGTGATGAGCTGACTATTGCATGCCTCATGCGGTTCGGCTGGCAAGACATTCCACCTGCATGACACCGGCGCAGATGTCACTGAGCAAGATGGAACGCTCTAGCTGGCACAGTGGGCTTTCTACCTGCGCACGAGGCTACACTTTGAGGAGTTCCAGGCTGCTGCACAGCACCGCAGGTAGCGTCCATTATTGATCACGTAATGATGAGATGGATGATCGGCTCGACTGTGCGACTATAGACAAGTGTTGTTATGAGACACGCACGCGTGCCACGCAGGTACGTTCACTCATGCACGCACATAGATGCACCCACGCGTGCACGCATACGAAGCAGATGCACGACACTAGACAAATGCAGACGCAACACACGCACGCAACGGCACACATGCATGAATGAGCACCATGCAGCGCACACCACAGGCACAGCATGCATGAACGCACGCAGCAACACACACACACACACAGCACACACACACACACCACACACACACACACACGGCAACACACACACAACCACAACACACATCGCACCGTGCACACACAGATTGGCCAACCCAGGCACAGCGACGTCAGTCAGCCAACGCCGCACGCAGCGCACGCACGGCAGGAGCACACACACATATTATATATGATAAGTCTAAGGTCGAGCTATAAGTATTTCTTCCTGTAAATGGGACGCATGTCGCAACATCTACTGTTTGATATATTTGCCTCTTGGGGCCAGTTATTGATCTCGCGCCAAAAAATCGGGGCGTGACTACCCGATGTTCGCCTTCTGTTAATGGCTCGAGCGAGGACCACGAGTATAGAAGCGCATCGCAGGAAAGCGCCGGAACAAGCCTCCTCCATATAAAAGGCACTATTCGAGCAAGAGCGGTAAAGTGGTGCAGCGAAGCCAGAGGAGTTTGTCTCTTTGTGAATTCGTGTTGAAACGAAAAATCGATTATAACAAAATGTAAAAATAATTGTTTAGCAGTTCGTGATACTCAATATTTATGGTGAAATTCAATGCCCAGAATGCTAAATGTATTGAACTATTGTAGCAATTGATAATGTTAAGTTCCAAATGGGAAGAGACACACATATTAGTAATCATATAAATGGTACTTAGTTTGTATGTATCGTATGTATATAAGCCATGTTTGTTAAGGGCTTGGACGTACATAATCTGCTTTGATGTGAAGTGTAAAAATAGCTGTGCAAGTTTTGCGGGCAAGTCCTCGAACTATTTAATTTGTATTATTCTTTCCTTATTCGTATGCTAACTTGAAGATGAGTAACACTATTGATTTTAGGATTGGCTTGACAGCAACTACTGTCTTCAAGTATTCATAGTGTCAACTGGAAACGAGCGTCACTGCTGTCCTTCTGACCAAGTGTTCCACTTACCGGTTCCATCCATCGCGTATCCCTCGTCAGGCATCCATCTACAATGGCTTCTTCCCACGTGAGTTTTATTTACTCATTTTATCGTATCGCCTCTGCCCTCTGCTTCCGGCTTTTTTTACTCGTCTCTCCTCGCACTTCTTAGTCTGCTGCTTCGCTGTCCTCCTCATCTAGCTTCTCCCTTTACTACTCTTCCATCAGCTTCTTTCTCACCACTGAGCCAACACTTTACCGTTCCCCTTCTCCTCACCTCTCCTCCCTTCACCTTCTCCTCACCTCTCCTCCCTTCACCTTCCCCTCACCTCTCCTCCCTTCACCTTCTCCTCACCTCTCCTCCCTTCACCTTCTCTCCTCACCTCTCCTCCCTTCACCTTCTCTCCTCACCTCTCCTGTCATCAGATTCCGTTCTCCTTTTCTTATTCGCAATCACTCTCCTCACCTTTCTAGCCATCAATATCTATAGTCATTTCTGCTGACTTCAACTTTTATTCTCATCTCACTTCTGCTCTCCACAATTCCTCTCCTCAAATTTCATCCACACTGCCTCTGTTGTCAGCTTTTATCCTAAACCTCTCATCAAATAAAATTAGACAACGTAATCACGCCAACCCCCCTTACATCGGTTTTGCTTAGCAGCACCTTTCGGCGGATAGTTCATGTTTCCCAGCTGGAAGTGGTTGTGAAATATTCATTTAACGGCCGATATCAAACGACTTCGGTGTGAGTGATCAATCGTTCGGCGTTAATTGACTCTCGAATTCGCAGCGTCTGCAGCGACCTCAAGCGCTCGCTGCGTTTGTGCTATCAAGTGTACATGGTTGTTAGCAGAAGACTATCACCCGCGCATGCGCGATCTCACCGCGGTGATGCGTGCCCCCCCCCCCGCGAGCGTGTCTCTGTGTGTGCTTTGTTTACGACCGTTGTTAAGACCAACCGAAGAACATTGCTCTGGAGAGACAACGCGCCGAACGGCCCGCAGTAATCTTTTCTCATACATTAGTATAGGGGCGGGGGCGAATGGCAGGGCGCTGCCGTCCAATGGTGTCAACTCGACTCCCGTCGACGCCACGCCAGAATTGGTTACTGTCGGTGTATTATATCAAGATATATGTATGTATCAAGAGCTAGAAAAAGGGAAATATTGAGATCGGAATCTGCAATGCGCGCTTGTTTCTGGCCGGTCCGTCCGTCTACTGTTGCGCAGGGTGCTGTCAGAGACACGTGTCGTCGCTTGTAGATGCACGCATGCTAATGACTACTGCTAGCGACTCGCTCAGCAGCCGACGTCGAGAGCTTCACGGCCTGTATTGATGCTGGCGTCAGCCGCAACCGCAGCATCCTCCTCCTCCTCCTCCTCCTGCTTTTCCTCCTCCTCCTGCTTTTCCTCCTTCTCCTCCTCCTCCCCATTCTCCTCCTCCTTCTGTTCTTCCTCCTGCTCCTTCTCCTCCTCCTCCTTCTCCTCCTCATTCTCCTCCTCGTCCTCTTCCTCTTCCTCCTTCTCCCCCTCCTCCTCGCCGTGCCCGCCGCGCACATCCCTATATGCACGACGACCATCCATCTCTCTTCGTCTGCCTCGCGACGTCAGCTTCAGATGAAGCACTCGTGTTCCGCAGCAGATGTCATTCGATCATTTTGACATTTCTACGGCATTAATCAGCTACTGGCGTGTTAGCTGTAGTTCCTGTGTGTGTGAACGCGCCGCGTCGCGCTCGTGTGTAAACGTGTAGCTCGGTGTGTGACCGCAATCCCTGTGTGTTCTTGCAGTGTACATCGCAGGATTGTCATCTACCTGCTCCCTGCCTCAAAAGCAGTAAGAGCAGAAGCCGGGAGACAGACCATCTGTGTATGAGCGCCAACCGAGGTGACCGTGCAGTACAGTTGCGATTTTATCGGACAGAGGATAAATCGTAGCCAACTCCATATCAAAAGAGCGCGACACACAAGGAAACAACCGTCCGATCATCTGAGCGATGCTCGGCTCTCACTTTTTGCCGGGCCGTGCTAGCGCTGAATACGACTGCGAAGGGGGGGGGGGGGGGCCCGCATTGCCGCCAGTTTGTAGCGGATAGCGCTGCAGGGCGGCTCCTCTCGCCCTTGCATTCCCTTGCACAGATGTAGTCTGCGCTAGGATGCTTGCGACATCGCTAACCTATTTCTACGCCGACGACGACGTGCCAACTGAGAGCTTCTGTAGTACTCCTTCGCTCGCGTCGCTGGCAAAAGTTCTTGTTAGCATGCACGGAGACGCGAGAAATCTATAAGGAGATGGTTTTTTGTTATCCCATCACGGCAACAGCGCGCGCGCACACCACGAATAATATGAATTGGTCACGTGGAGTGCAGCGGACTATATCTGCAGGCGCGGAAGGATGGGGGAGAGTTAGTTGATTGTGGTGAGAGAAAACGACAGCGGTCGGCGGCCCAGCTAAGCGAGTTGGTTGGTCCGAACAAGACCTCGGCGCTCCACACTCGCCGGCATTTATGGGAATTTTTTTCGCGCTCAATGGTTTCATTGACCGTCGCCTTGGATAATGATTCCAACCGTGAAGCTGATCGAGCCGCAGACGAGGACGACGTCGTGATTCGCTGACTGCGCCCTCCTCACCCGCCACTTAGAGGTATATGGTAATTAAATGCATTATTTTCGCACACACGTCTTCATTCGCGCGATTCTGTCGCAACTCAAGCGAGAGGAAAGCCGTCCCGTGTGGCCCCAAAACAAGAGCACTCAGTGGACCGGATTTTTTTTTTTGCCTCGCAATCATTTCGGCGCCGCGGCAGCCGGCGGGCGGCGCTTGGCTGTTTGGGGGGCGCCTTTCGGGGCGGGGCCTCGTTGTTGGTCGGGTTGCGCGGGGGGGCTTGGCACGCAGAGCGCGCTCTTGGAAGGGCCGGCCTGTACGACTGGCATGGCGGGGCGGGCGCGACTCCCGCTGCCGGTTCGGTAAAGCGACGGCGCGGCGCACTGGATACATACACATCCACGACGAGCATCCTGCTCTTGACAGCCGCTCACAGCGGCGACGTCCGCCTCCGGCCCCACGCCGCATGCCGGTGCCTGTGCTTCCGCACAACTCCGCACGGCCCGGCCCCTCCCGCGACGTCGCCTCGTAACCCTCGGATACGCCCTCACTGGCTGGAGCGCTTCCTGCCGGCCGCGAGCAGCGTTCGGTGCGCAGCAGTGCTTATCAGCAGCACCACATGGGTGGCCCGGCCCCCATTTTTTTCCTGTTTGTTCTGTTATAATCATCTGTTCTATTTGCGACTTTCAGCCGCCAAACCACAAGATATACTATCTGCGGCCGATACGCGCCGCCAATTGTGTCTGCAGCCGAAGGGGGCCGCCAGCCTTGTGCGCGTGGTCGGCGGCCGCCTGCGTTCTTGCAGCAGCCGCGGCCGGGCCGAGTTGCCCCAGCGCCCCGGTTATGGCGAAGCATACATCTGGATGGGGCAGAAAAGAGGCGATGGAAGCAGAGCAGGAGCGCGAGTAGCTGACGCACGCAGACGAGAAAATCACCTACAGGAAGGCCGTGATCGATTGTTGTGAAATAGTAACCTATTGTATAAATTAGACGAACGATACGACAATTAGCAATGGCCAGAGCGATGGTAGCTCCGCACGACAGACAGAGAACACCACAGGAAGGCCGTGATCGAGACAAGAGCGACGTAGCTGTGCACGCACGCGACACAGCCTAGATGAAGAAAACAGCCTACAGGAAAGGCGTGATACGGCTTTGCAGGGGCAGATGTGCGCAAAAACACAAATGAGGCAACACTATCAATAATACAAGACAATCAGGTACATGCTTTGGGTTGCAAAGAGACTAAGATAAGAAACAAGAGCGTACAACATGGAGAAGTGCCGAGGAGTGCATAACGCACAGAATTTACTGCGAATACAGAAAGACTCTCATTGCGAACAGAGAGAAGACACATCTCTACAGCACGAAATATGATTCGCAAGAGATATGAACTCGATGGACAGAGCAACGCCAAAATGCTCTTCATGCACGACGGAGAAAACCGAGCACCTGCAGAAGGCGGGTGATCGAGCAGAGCGAAATCGCTCAGCTTCCCACTGCAGACGAGAACACACCCGCTAACAAGGAGAAGCGGGCAGATCTCGAACAAATGCCAGAAGCGTACTGCAACATGTGGTATGAGCTACGGATACAAACACAAGCGTAGGCGAGACTCTTAACAGCTGCAGACGAGAAAACCCCTACATGGAAGACGCGATTCGACAGAAGCGACCATTCCATCAAATGAACCGGACTTTTAACAGCTTTAGTGTCCGTCGGCACGAGAACACACACCCTAACAGGAAGAACTCGATGGACAGATGCCCGACGCATAGCTCTTTAATGCAGACGAGAAAACACCCTGACAGGAAGCACGTGATGGACGAGCGACGGTAGCTCGCACGACTCCTCGCGGCCTCTACGGCGCGGCGCCGGCAGCACGAGAACAGCACACTACAAGGAAGGCCGTGACTCTCGACAGACGCGACATCAGCTCGCCGCACGCAGGACGAGAACAACACGACTACAGGAAGCGGGAAAATTCCCCAACATTAAAACTCAACACAAAGGGTATGTTGCTCAAAATAATAAAATGCCAGCCCCACTCCTCCACCTCGATGAATATCGTCGCCAAGTTGACCAACTATAGATATGTTAATTAACAACCAAAAAATCCTTCCATAAATCCTCCCTTAGAACAAAACTTCTTGCCAAGCGGCACACGAGAAATAGCCTCACATTACACTGGATTCACCGACAAAAATAGGTTTCTTTGGAAATTTACTGGCGACAGGCGAGACTCCAGATAACCGGCGCACCCTCGGACGAGCCGCCTTTACAGGTTGTCGGACTCGTTCGCGAGAAAATAAAGCCGACCTTCTACGTGTTATCTGAAAACTAACAATGCAAACGAGTTAAACAAGCAGTCTTATTCTAATCAGCACAAAGACTAACGACACCAATTCTAGCAGTAATACAGACAACCTATCACACAAAGGACCATCCTAACCACCTCATCCAGCGCTTGATTGGTCGATTTGCCATCCGCGATACCCTTAAACCGCACGCCTAAGGGTCGTATCCCCGGTGTTACCGCATGTCACCGGCCGCGGCGCGTTAGCGTTTAGGGTTTAGGGGTACGAAGTCAGGGATTAGGGTTAGGGTATAGCCGAGTTAGGGTGTGGGACCAGCTTAGGGCAGCGCGCATGAGGTTAGGGCGCTTTAGGCTTAGAGTGCTCAAGCGGACACCAAAATGGTGCGTATCCTTGGGAAAACAAAAAGAGGAACATATGTCGAGAGCTATAGGTAGACTGCAGGATCCGAGGTACAGCCCGCGACCTGAGAGCGAAGTTATGAAGGGCATCCGCGAAAACATAAGAGTGAATGCCTTAATCGCGGCATGTAGAAAGGTCTAAGCAGAGCAACTTGCGTTGGTAGCCGCACGCTCCGCAGACAATTCATGTACGAGATAGTAGGCGCTGGAGTCCGTATCACGAGAGTTCTACCGTGACCACCCGAATACATAGTGTGCGCACAACACCAATACTAAATAGACGAGCGGAGCTGGGCTGCGCCTTACGACTGCAGACTGATGGCGCCAAGACATTCTAGGAGAGCAAAATAAGAGACTACATGAAATCTAATAAGCAATTCTAAGACGCATGTACGCCTTCTATTGAAGATGGGCTAGGTTTACCGCAGTGGACGATCTCTTTAATTACGATTCAAATAACGGAACCATGCTAAGGACAACGCGGCGATTGTCCCATCGGTGAGACTATCCTTGCGAGCTACGTTACTCAATAGGGGCGGATGTTTAGAGCGGGCGCCGAAAGACACCTGAACACAGCCTCTGTTGCCTGTTGATCGCGGGCTGGCAGGGTGTACTATAGTATACTCCATCTATCTTGGCCCAGCAGGCCTTCTGCTCGTACTCTTCTCATCTGTCGTTCCTTTCGTGCGGATTTTTCCTTCGTAACATCTGCTCTCCCGTTCATCGCTCTCTAGTTTTTCTGTGCTCTTTCCTACTCTAATCCCTTTCGATTATCTCTTCTCAATTTCCTCTTTGTCCCTTTCTGCCGCGTCTCACATGCTTTTTCTCTTTTTTTTCAGCTGTCACTTGAAATTAAAAACACTCTCTCCTCATCCTCTCTCCTCTCTCTCCCACCTCCTCCTCCCTCCCCCTATGCTTGGCGTCACTCTTCGGTCATTCCTCATCACCCTATACCCCCTATCTCATCCCTTTCCTCTCATCGTCATCTCTCATCGTCTACCTCTCTCTCCTCCTCTCGGGCCTCTCATCCTCTCCTCTCTCTCTCTCTTCCTCGCGTTCCTTCCAGCTCCTCTCCCTCCCCCTCGCTCTTCTCTTCTCACTTCATCTCTCGTCTCATCTCGTCTCCTCTTGGAATTAGAGATGTCATCAAATTAAATACATACACATATTTACTCATATACGATGTACGTTATTTTGGCATAACCGATATTCTTTATGCATGCATGCGAATGACCTACGGCGACGTCTCATATGTCTACTGTGATGTTACGCAGCACAAAGCTGTCATACTTGGACCCACACACTACTGCCAGCGACCGGAGGCTGTTGATCTGTACAAGTTGACAACTTGTTTAAACTAGGGTGAGTTGCAATACCTACAGCCTGAAGATTCTACCACGGTACAGTGTACGAACAGGTATTAGTATAGTCCATGCATATATAGGTGCAATTCATACAATCTATATAGGGCAGTGGATATAAAGTGTGTATAACACTATTATGATATATATATATAATAATAGCACATTTTATATATATATACAGGTACACCACTGGTTTTTTCAGCAACCCTTGTTGGGGCCTTTACACAATCCGTTTTTCCGGACCAGAGGAAGGTCATATAATAACAATTCCACAATACACCTCTGAGCAACTAAATACGCTGCCCATGGTCTCTAAAGCACCATGCACTGCGTAGAAACCTTAAATTTGTAACGAATCTTATTTGTGATGTTTTTTTTTTTTACTCACTGGCACTTGCACCTGCCTTAGAAGACCATAGCTCCGAGTAAAATTTGAGTAAAATAAGGTATGAATTGCATGAAAATCAAGAGCTCCAGCACACAAATACCGGCAGATTTAAACAATTTAAGAGAGATGTGCGCCACCCGCAACGCCCGCACCGCCATCTGTGGCGCAGCCCGTAAACTAATAGGAAATTATATAATATATATCAGATATATATAAGTTCTATACAAAAGTAATATAATATACATGACGATAACAGTAATATACAGAAAAGGAAACACAGATAACAGTGTATAGGCATAGTGTATAGTGGGTGATGCAGCTGCTATTCATGCCTGCATCGGTTCGCCTGCAAGACATTCCACTGCCCGATGACACCCGGCGCAATGATGTCACTGAGCAGATGGACCCGGTAGTGCACAGTGGCTTTCTACTCGCGCACGGAGGCTAACACGTTTGAGGGAGTCCAGGCTCTGCTGCACCACCCGCCACGGTAGGCGTCCATTATTGATCACGTAATGATGTGAATGGATTGATGCTCGACTGTGCGACCTATAGAACAAGTGTTGTTTATGAGACACAACGCACGCGTGCCACGTACGGTACCTATACACCATCGCAACGCACATAAGATGTCACCCACTGCGTGCACGCATACGAAGCAAGGATGCACACCCGACTCAGACGCACAACTGCAGACGGCCCACGGCACCCGCACGAAGCAGAACGCACATCATGCCATGAATGCACACATGCACGCACACACACACACTGGCATGAACGCACGCACACACACAGCACACACACACACACACAACACCCACACACACACACACACAACACACACACACACACCACACACAGAGGCACAACACATCCACGTGCACACACAGATGGCCCCCAGTGCACGCGCGACGCACAGCCAACGCCGCACGCAGCGA
>NW_014577064.1:52402-56018 GCF_000485595.1 Priapulus caudatus | reverse complement strand
CAGCCAGCATCCAGCTTTGTGAGAGAGAGAGAGAGCGAGAAAGAGAAAGAGGGGGGAGGGTAAGATCACAACGAGAGAGCAAAGAGTGGGGGTAAGATGACTAACGAGAGAGAAAGAGTGGGGCTAAGAATACAAGAGAGAGAAAGAGTGGGGTAGCTACAGATCGAGATAGAACGAGTGGGGCTAAGATAGAACGAGAGAGGAAAAGAGTGGGGTAGATACAACGAGATAGAACAGTGGGGCTAGATACAACGAGAGAGAAAGTTGGGGTAAGATACTAACGAGAGAGAAAGAGTGGCGCGTAGATACAACGAAGAGAAAGAGTGGGCTAAGATACAACGAAATAGAAAACAGTGGGCTAAGATACAACGAGAAGAAAGAGTGGACGGTAAGATACAACAGCACGAAGAGAAAGAGGGTGTAAGATACACAACGAGATAGAAAGAGTGGTCTAAGATACAACGAGATTGAAAACGTGGGTAAATACACCGAGAGAGATAAGAAGTGCGCGAAAGATACAAGCGAGATAGAAAGGAGTGGGTCTATAGAATACAAACGAGCTGTAGAAAGCAGCTTCGGTCGGTGGTACCGGCGTACGCATTAATTAAGGCACGTTCGTGCCTCTGATTCGAGATACCGCGTGCTTGGCGCGGCCGTAGACACTCTCTCCTACTTAATATATGCAATTAACGTGAGCACGACGTTGTCTGAATTATTAAGCTATTAGGTATTTACGAAAGCGCGTAACATACGTCTCTATTACATTTCTGTCGCTCATGCACTTCGACCTATCAGTCGCTTTACTACTAGATTGAGTATATATATATAGTGAATATGTAACGATTAATTATTGGCCGTTTATCCAATGTCGCGCGAAGAAAATGACGGTCGGAGTCGGCCTGGAGCGGCATCATGGATCAGCTCGTCCTCGGTTTGCGGCGCGCGTTAATTTCCACGTGTAAGAGTTTTGATTGTTTCCTCCGTCAATATAAACTATGATGAGTGAGTACCTGGTACGACACGGGCGCGGGTTACTCAATTAAGCGTGCGTGCGTGCACAGCGCTCCGGCGTGCGTGGCACAGCTGCGTGCGTGCAGCACGTTCTAACGCGTGCGTGCACAGTGCGTGCGTGCGTTCCAATCCGACCAGCTGGGCTTCAAGAAGACTATCGCTATAACTCTCGTTAACGACCCTCCATCTTTAACTGTAATTGCGGTTGCTTAGATCGGCGGTGCGCGTGGCGCTGTGGGCGTACGTCTGTATGATTAAATACACACGCGTTGTGTATGCGCGGTGTGCGCTGATGTGTGCTACTGTGCGTGTTATACTATATATATATATATATATTATATATATATATATATAATATATATATATATATATATAATACCTATGATGTATGGTATGTGTGTGTGTGTGTGTGTGCGTGCGTGAGGTGCGTGCGTACGTGTGTGGTGTTGTGCGTGCGTGCGTGCGTGGCGTGCGTGTGTGTGTGTGTGTGTGTGGGCGGCGGTGGTTGTGGCGCCGTGCGTATGCGCTGTGTGTGTGAGGTGGCATGTGCGTATGTATAAGATTTGTGCGTTCACCACCGCCGCAGACACTATGTGATTGGAACATGAACACGTCGCGGACGTTTGATGTACGCCGACAGCGTCCTTGTCTCCGCGCATTGTTCATTCTCCGGGGGTGGCCCCGGCCACTGTACGCAACAGAACAGGGCAGACATCTATGCAACAAAGAACAGCGCGTAAAAGACATTATTGCAACAAGGTCGGCGAAACGTAGCGATATATGCACCCGCCGCCGGCCGCGTGTTTGTTTGTGCTGTGGCTTTTAGTTGTTTGCCTCGAGGCAGAGACATCGCTGTCTTCATTCCTGCGTCTCTTCTGCTGGCGCCGTGTCACGGTGATCGGCTACATAGAACATGGCGGGCGCTTCAAAGGGATTGATTGTACTAGTAATGCGTAATACCGTAGAAGAGCAGAGCACGTATGGTAATCGTGACCAATCGACGGTTGCTAAAGAGCAAGGGTTTCCTATTCTCACATTTAAAATTGGTAACGTGTGTGTGTTGTGTTGTGTCGTGTGTGTGTGTGTGTGTGTGCGTGTGGTTGTTGCTGTGTGTGTGTGTGTGTGTGTGTGTGTGTGGTGCGTGCGTGCGTGCCTGCGGTGCGTGCGTGTGCTGTGCGTGTGTATGTGTGTGTGTGCGCGTGCGTGTGTTGTCTATGTGTCGTAGTGTGTGTGTGTGCTATAGATATAGACGCTAGTCCAAAAAACATATGTTAGGCCCTACAGCGAAGATCGCATCCCCCCGCGTCCTATCATGTAGAGTCATTCACACAAGATAGTTGAACTACCGAGTTTTATTTGCTCAAAGAAAATCTACATAATGCAATAATACAAAGAAGTTTTACTTGAACAAATAGAACGAAATCAGTAAATTCAACAACCCTTGGTAGCTAAACCCACATAATCTACATACTTGATGTACTGCAGCAGCAACAACAACTACACTGTTCTACAGCAGCCTCTCAACTGTTTGCTCTTCTCGCTCCGCGCGTTCTCTTCCATCTCTGCTCTCGCTCTCTCTCTCGGTCCTTCTCCTCTCTCCTCTCTCTCTCTTCCTCTCTCTTCTCTCTCTCTCTCCCACGCACGCACGCAGGAGCACACACACATATTATATATGATAGTCTAGGTCGACTATTAGATTTCTTCCGGTAATGGACGGCATGTCGCACATCTATCTGTTTGATATATTTGCTTTGCAGTTATTGACTCCGCCAAAATCGGGGCGTGACTACCCGATGTTCGTCTTTGTTAATGGCTCCAGCGAGGACCACGAGTATAGAGCGCATCGCAGGAGCAGCCGGGAACACCTCCTCCATATAACGCATTTAGACAAGGACGGTAAAGTGGTGCACGAGCCAGAGGAGTTTGTCTTCTTGTGAATTCGTTTGAAACGAAAAATGAGTTATACCAAAATGTAAAATTAATTGTTGCAGTTCGTGATATCAATATTTATGTGAAATTCATGCCCGAATCTAAATGTATTGACTATTGTACAATTGATAATTTAATTCCAAATGGGAACACAACATATTAGTAATCATATAAAGTACTTAGTTATGTATGTATGTATGTATATAAGCATGTTGTTAAGGGCTTGGACGTACATATCTGCTTTGATGTGAATGTAAAATACTTGTGCAAGTTTTGCGCAAGTCTCGAACTATTTAATTTTGTATTATTCTTCCTTATTGTTGCTACTTGATGAGTAAACTATTGATTTTGGTTGGCTTTGACAGCACTACTGTCTTCAAGTATTCCATTAGTGTCACTGAAACGAGCGTCAGCTGCTGTCCTTCTGACAATGTTCCCATCTTTACGGTTCATCCATCGCGTATTTACTCGTCAGCATCCATTCCAATGGCTTCCCACGTGAGTTTTTATTAACTCTCCTACTCTCATTTTATCGTATCGCCTCTCCTCTCTTCGGCTTTTTTACTCGTCTCTCCTCCCTTCTAGTTGGCTCTTCAGCTGTCCTCTCATTAGCTTCTCCCCTTACTACTCTTGCCATCACCTTCTCTCCTCACCTCTCCTCCCTTCACCTTCTCCT
>NW_014577064.1:39417-47702 GCF_000485595.1 Priapulus caudatus | reverse complement strand
GGAGAATGTTTTGGAGCGAGGAGTGAGAAGGGAGGAATAAGCAGGAGGAGGTAGGAAAAAGCTAGGGAGGAGCGAGGAGAGGAGGAGGAGAGGATGCGGCGCGGTCGCGGGCTTGACGCCAGCCATCAATACAGGCCGTGAAGCCTCTCGACTGTCGAGCTTGCTGTCGCGAGGGTACGCTAAGCAGTAGCTCATTAGCATGCGTTGCATCTACAATGCGACGACACGTGTCTCTCTGACAGCCACCGCTTGCGCAACAGTAGCACGGACGCACCGGGCCATGAAACAAGGCGCGCATTTGCAGATTCCGAGGCTCAATAATTTCCCCTTTTTCTAGGCCTCTTGATACATACATAATATCTTGATACTAATACACCGACAGTAAGCCAATTCTGGGTGGCGTCGACGGGAGGTCCCGAACCCAGTGTGACACCATTTGCCGACGGCAGCGCCCTGCCATCGCCCCCGCCCCTATATATGTCATGAGAAAAGATTACTGGCCGGGCGCGCGTTCGGCGCGTTGATCTCTCCACGAGCAATTGCTCTTCGGTTGGTCTCTACGTAATAACAGACATAAACAACGCACACACCAGAGGACACGCATCACCGCGGCTGCGACGCCGCGCATGCGCGGGGTATAGTTCTTCTGCTAACAACCATGTACACTTGATAGCACAAACGAGCGACGGCTTGAGGGTCGCTGGCTCAGACGCTCCGCGAATTCGAGGACGTCAATTAACGCCGAACGATTGATCACTTCACGACCGCAAGTTCGTGTTTCGTATCGGCCGCTATAACATGAATAGTTTCACAACCATCTTCAGCTGGGAAACTATGAAACTATCGGCCGAAAGGTCGCTGCTAGGCCACCCAAACCTATGTAAGGGGGGTGGGGTTTGTTGGCCGTGATTACTTGCTTCTAATTTTACTTGAGAGAGGTTTTAGGATAAAACGCTGACAAACAGAGGCAGTTGTTTGGATGAAATTTGAGGGAGTAGGAGATTGTGGGAGAGCAGAAGTGAGGATGAGGGAATAAAAGTTTGAAGGTCAGGCAAAGATGACTATAGATACTTTGATGGCTAGGACAAGGTGAAGGAGAGTTGCATTGCGAATAGAAAACGAACGGAATTCTTGATGACAGGAGAGGTTGAGGAGAGAGAAGGTGAAGGGACGAGGTGAGGAGAAGCTCGGTTGGAATTGGGAGGAGATGAGGAGAAGGTGAAGGGAGGAGGACGTGTGGAGGGCAAGGTGCAAGGGAGGGAGAGCGTGAGGGGGAGGAGAGGTGAGGGCAAAAACTGTGGGCAGGCAGGCGTTAGTAAACACTCAACAGGCGCGCGCTCGACTGCGACGCCCGTGGAAGTCTACGGTTGCTGAGTCGATGACGATCGCAGGCGATGCGCCGCCGTAGACTTCCCCCGCGCTCCAATGACGCCGCGCGCGCAACTGACCGCGGCTTATAAGCAGACGACGCTGCCGCCGCCGGCTTCATTGCCGTCCCCTCGCTCTTACCGGCTCCATATATAGCCGCATCGCCGCAGACGCGCACAGAGATCTCGCCAGCGTTGGAGGTGGCCGATAGATCGTCGCAGTTCGAGGGTTAGCATCGGAACAGAACACTTAACGGTAAGCTAACAGCGATCGACGCATCGCCCATCCTGTCCGGCTTACGACCTGTTTGTTCGTTAGCTTCTTGTCGTATCGATGTCGCATCGATAAGGTAATCAATGCCACCCGGAAACGTTCGGCGGTGTGATGCTTCCTGGAATCGGCACGGAAGCAAAATCGGAAAGACGCTTTGAGAGCTCGTGTCGCGTCACCCTGCGTCGGTCGTGTCACTATGCCTCTGTCGTGTCACCATGCCTCTGTCGTGTCACCATGCTCGTGTCATGTCACCATGATCGTGTCGTGTCACCATGATCGTGTCGTGTCACCGTGCCTGTGTCACGTTATCATGTCTGTGTCACCTCACCATGCCTGTCTCCTCACCATGCTTGTGTCGCCATGCTTGTGTTGTGTGGCCATGCTCGTATCGTGTCACCATGTCCGTGTTGTGTCAGCATGCCTCTGTCGTGTCGTGTCACCATGTCCGTGTTGTGTCAGCATGCCTCTGTCGTGTCGTGTCACCATGCCCGTGTCGTATCATCATGTCCGTGCCGTGTCACCATGCCTGTGTCACGTCACCATGCCTGTGTCACGTCGCCATGCCTGTGTCACGTCGCCATGCCTCTGTCGTGTCATCATACCTGTGTCGTGTCACCATGCTCGTGTCGTGTCACCATATCCGTGTCGTGTCACCATGCTCGTGTCGTGTCACCGTGCCTGTGTCGCGTCACCATTCTTGTGTTGTGTCGTCATGCTCGTGTCGTGTCACCATGTGGTAGAGTTGACAAGTGTGCGAGAAGCAGTCGCATCTGGGTCGCGTAGCTAGCGCGCGTTATGTAGTCATGAAGGCGGTCGCACCGCATTGGACGCACAAGTGCTTGAAACATTTCTGAGAATAAAACAAAAGCTAATTGAGTCAGACTATGCGTTCACGTAACTCTACATGTATAGCGATGCGCTGTTCAAGCGCTCCAGTGCAGTCGCGTTTGCAAGGCAAATGATTTGTTTATAGTCGCAAATATTCTTACGCGCCCTCACATCGTAACGCGTGCGCGAAGGGTGCATCCCAATCCGTCCTTAGATCAAAGTCGCCCGACTGATACGTCGACAAGCGATGGCGAGAAAGCGCGAGGCGCAAGAGACGCCCGCGCCCTACTCGCTTTCATCGCGTAGACTGTCTCCGCTCGTTTCTCTATTGCGTGTGTCTGGAGCCGCGAGTAGCGTGGTCCCGCTATAGAATGGCAGGCGCTCAGCACGCACCCGGCAGTTAGATGCGATATGATATGACTACTAGGCACTTAGGATATGACTACTAGGCACTTAAAAAAAAAAAACCCCTAAAACCCTAACCTAACCTAAACCCTAAACCTAACCTAAACCCTAACCCTAACCCTAAAAAAAAAAAGTATTCATATTTTAGTAGTCATATCATATCGCATCTAACTGCCGGCCCGCCGTCATAATGTCTTACGTAATGCGAATCGCTCGGGAATGGAGATAAGTACGGAGGAAGGTAACGGCGGCACGTGCCTCCGTAATTGAGTCGCGCTGTTTCTGACGACGATGACGACGTTGATGATAGCAAACGTCATTGTGGCTATGCGTCACGAAAGACGACGACGACGTCGTTGGCGATAGCAGAAGACGCTACGAACGTACGTAACAGACGACGACGACGTTGGCGATAAAGAGCGGTGCTGCGAACGTACGTAACCGACGACGACGACGACGTTGGCGATAGCGAGCGGCGCTGCGAATGTACGTAACAGACGACGACGACGACGTTGGCGATAGACAGCGGTGCTGCGAACGTACGTAACAGACGACGACGACGTTGGCGATAGCAGACGGCGCTGCGGCTATACGTCACGAAGGACGATAGCGGATATGACACTTACACCGTCAGGCAATAACGAGCTGATAATAAGGGACAACAACAACACGCCTAAGCTACATATTTGTCACGCGTTGCTAATCTGTCGCAGCTGATGCTACTTATATAGTATAGTGAATGGCGTGCCTAATCATAATAATTATAGATCCGTAATATCAAGAGTACATAATAGGAGATGTACTCTTGGTAATATACACCTGATGAACGCCAGATATGCATGCGGCGTCGAATACAGTACGTTCATCCGCATACGCAAAGGTATTCGGCTACTCTTGCATAAAGAACTTTTGGGTGTGTAAATCTGCACGCTTTAAGTCGATAAAGACCGATCGATTGAGATCGATTAGATAGATTAAGTCGATGCGATTTCTAATTTTAAATGTGATGCAGTAACTAGGTCGCAGTTTGTTACAGTTAGTAGTGAGTTAGAGAGTCACATAATTTCGCAAGTAGACCGGTGAGGGAAATGCTATCAAGTAGGCCTATAAAGCCAAACTAGCAGCGTCCGTAGAGCGTACTAATACTACACACTCGAGTCCGGTAATACCCCTGGTGTACGTCAGTTGCACTGGCGGAAATGGGCATACAAAGCGGCGCTTTATGTTATTATAGTAATAGAGATTTCGTGCACAGATATAGCTGTGTGTGTATGAGTGTGTGTGAGGGTGCATGTGCGTATGTATAGATGTGTGCGTGTACACCACCGCCCGCAGACACTATGTGATCGAACATGACACGGCGCGGACTTTGATGTACGCCCGAGCAGCGTCTGTCCCCCGCGCATTGTCATTCTCCCGGCCACTGTACGCAACGACAGGCAGACATCTCATGCAACAAAACAGCGCGTGAAAATGACCATTATTGCAACAAGGTCGGCGAAACGTAGCGATATATGCACCCGGCCGCCGGCACGCGTGTTTGTTTGTGCTGTTGCTTTTAGTTGTTTGCTCGAGCAGGCAGACATCGCTGTCTTCATTCGCCTCTCTTCTGCTGGCGCGTGTCACGTGATCGGCACATTAAACATGGCGGCGCCTAAAGGGATTTGTTTACTGGTAATGCCGTAATACCGTAGAAGAGCAGAGCACGTATGGTAATACCATCGACGGTTGCTAAAGAAGGGTTTCGCGTATTCTCACATTTACAAATTGGAAGTGTGTGTGTGTGTGTGTGTGTGCGTGCGTGCGTGCGTGTGTGCGTGCGTGCGTGCGTGTGTGCGTGCGTGCGTGCGTGCGTGCCTGCGTGCGTGCGTGTGCGTGTGTGCGTGTGTATGTGTGTGTGTGTCTATGTGTGCGTATGTGTGTGTGTGTGTCTATAGATATAGACGCTAGTCAAAAAACATATGTAGGCCTACAGCGGAGATCGCATCCCGCTGTGTCATTATCATGTAGATTCAGTTACACACAGATAGGTTGAACTAACCGAGTTTATTTGCTCAGAAAGCTACATAATGCAATAATACAAAGGAAGTTTTATTGAACAAATAGAATCGCATCAGTAAATTCAACATACCCTTGTGTAGCTAAACCCACATAATCTACATACTGATGTGACTGCAGCAGCAGCAGCAAACTACACTGTTTCTACACAGCCTCTCACTGTTTGGCTCTTCTCGCTCGCGCTCTCTCTCTCTCTCTCTCTCTCTCCTTCATCTCTCTCTCTCTCTCTCCTCTCTCTCTCTCTCTCTCTCGGTCTCTCTCTCGCTCTCGCTCTCTCTCGGCTCTCTCCTCTCTCTCTCTCTCTCTCTTTCTCTCACTCGCTCGCGCGCTCTCTCTCTTCTTCTCTCTCTCTCTCTTTCTTTTTCTCCTCTTTCACTCCACGTCCTTAATTGTTCACTTGCATCTTTCCTCCACCCCTTCTTCTTTCTCTCTCTCCCTTCTGCTCTCTGTCTCTCCACGCACACATATTACAGACGGGAGAAGCGACAATGCACCACGGTGAACGATTTTAAAGTACAGAAAAACTTACTTGTGAGGCCATACTGAGCTGTTTATGCCAAACCACGCTTATTATGATTATTGAGCTTATATACGATATACAGTTTGACGCATGTTCGGGTACTTTTGGTGTGGTGTGTGTGTGCTGCTGGTGTGTGGGTGTGTGTGTGTGGTGTGCTGGTGTGTGTGTGTGTGTTGTCGTGTGTGTTGTGTGTGTGCGTGTGTGTGGTGTTGTAGGTTGTTGTTTGTGTGTGTGTAGTGTGTGTGTGTGTGCTGGTGTGTGTATGTGTGCTAGTGGTGTGCTTGTGTGTGTGTGTGTGTGTGTGTGTGTGTGGTGTGTGTGTGTGTGTGTGTTCGTAGGTGTGTGGGCACACACACCACACGCACAGCACAAGCCCGATATATATATATTTATATTGATGTCATATATAGACGCACGCACACGCACGCAAGCACGCACACATATATGCACATGTATATGCACGCACGCTCGCACACGCGCACACACACGCACGCGCACACGCACGCAAGCACACATACACGCACGCGCATGCCCCACACCGCATGCACGATGCCAAGTCAGGGGGCCTCACCACACATCATGCATGCACACGCACATACGCACGCGCGCCTTCGCATGTATGCGGCCAAATACAAACTCCCGCCCGCGTGAATATAGCACCCGAATATAGCATAAATAAATAAATAAAATAAATAAATAAATAATAAATAAAGTAAAAATAAATAAATATATAAATAAAATTAAATAATAAATAATATAATATATATCAATATAATACATAAATACATACATAATATCAGGAGTAGATAATAAGGAATTATTTTCCCTATTATCTACTCTTGATGATATTTAATGTAAAATCATGTAAATTATTAATGATAAAATCAAATTCACATAAATTTTACACACTAAATAAAAACAATAAAGAATAGGAACACAAATTCACGAATAATAAATACCACACAGCACACGCAACGCGCACACGCGCACACGCGCCAACACGCACGACGCACACAGCCACACGCACACGCACCACCACACACACACACACACCACACACCACACACGGTAGATAGATGGAAGAGCAATAGATAGATTAGTAGATAGACAGCAGACAAACTTATATATTATATATATAATATAATATATATATATATATAGATAGATACATAGATAGCACTAGCATAGTTAGATATGGTAGCGGATAGGATAAGATAGATAAGATTAAGGTAGATAGCATAGAGTAGCATCGATAGCATAGCATAGTAGGATAGAAATTTATAGAAGTAATAGATAATAGATTGATTGCGAATTGAATAAGATAACGATAGCTAGATAGATAGATAAGATAGATTAGCATAGAAATTAGATAGGTAGACAGACGACCTATATTATATAGAATAGATATGGATAATAGCTAGATAGATAGATAGATAAATATATATATGATATATAGATAGATAGATAATATATATATATAAGATAGATAAGATAGATAATACAATACTATATAGATAGATAGGATAGATAGAATAGATAAGCGAGATCGATCCGTAGATGATGCAGTGCGTCGCGTTATATTGACGCGTGCGGGCGATCACCGTGCGCTGGCGTCGATACGACACCTATGCTTCTGGGACAGCGCATCTACAGGTTGCTGACAAAACCCTCTTTGACTCGAGCATCGAGTTTAGTGACAATGTCGAAAATGTAAATGTATCAGTTCACCCTGGTGGCAACCATACGAGAACGACAAAACCTGCGCAACAACGGTAGTAACGTAATCGCTTCATAATAGACGCGAACACGGCTGGCGGATGCGACTGCCTCGTACACGCATCGCCTTGAGTTTATCGACAGCACTTGTTTGCGCGTCGGCAAGTGTTTTAGCGTGTAATGAACGTAGGCTTATACATTATCCTCACTTTTATCGCAACCGGGAGCCGAGAGCTCGCCCACCACGAGCGACGTGGACTGGATGTCAGCGCGGCGGGCGTGGAAACCGATCGCTGTTGATACCTGTCGTTGCCCTGTCAACGAATATTTTAGCAGCGATATCGAGTGTCAGCATCCATCGATGATGTGTCACCGGAGAGCTTTCACGGCGAACATGCACCGTGTTGACAAAACTGTTTGCGGGATACGCGCGCGCTTGCACCTGTACGCGTTCCCATGTCGGTTAGAGGCTGGCTCCGGCGACAGCATGATGGGTCGGTCGGCCGGTCGGCGGCTGCGGCCGGCGACGTGACGTCGTCATGTGTAGCGTACGTACGTGCGCGCACACACAGCACACACGACCACACACACAACACACCACACACACACACAGCACACAACACACAGCACAACGCGCGCTGCGCGCGCGGCGCACACACACATACACACACACAAAACACACACACACACACACACACACACACATCACACGATACACACACACACACACACACACACACCACACACACCGTCGCGCTCTGTTATTTGGCAGGGCTAATGGTTACGTTCGTTGAGGGCGACGAGTGTTTGTTCGCGAACATTGAGCCTTCCGATCTCTTCTCTCTCTCTCTATTCTCTTCTGTCTCCTTTCTCTCTCTCTCTCTTCTCGCCTGTCTCTCTCTCTCTTCTCTCTCTCTCCGCTCTCTCTGTCTCTACATCTCTTTCTCTCTATCTATCTTTCTGCCTCTTTGCTGTCTCCTCTTCTCTTCTCTCTCTCTCTCTCTCTCGTCTCTCTCCGCTCTTTCTTACTCTCTCTCTCTCGGCTCTCTCTCCTCTCTCTCTCTTCTCTCTCTCTCTCTCTCTCTTTCTCTCTCTCTCTCTCTCTTTCTCATCATCT
>NW_014577064.1:25206-39392 GCF_000485595.1 Priapulus caudatus | reverse complement strand
GCCGATTGATGTAAAACTCATGTAAATTATAATGATAAAATACATCACATAATACACATAAATAAAAAAATAAAGAAATAAGGGGCAAGCACAAATTAACGAATAATAAGATACACACACGCACACGCACTACGCACGCACGCACCAGACCCGCACACGGCGCGACGCGCACACGCCACGACGCACCACGGCACACGCACAGCGCACACACGACACGACACATCACACACACACCACACAACACACACAGCCATAATAGCGATAGAGAGAGATAGTATAGCCATAATAGACAGACAGACAGACCAGACATAGTTATATATAATAATGATAAAATATTATAGATAGATAGATGAGGATAGTCAATAGGTAGGTAGGATAGAAGATAGATGAGATAAATTAATAGATAGACTAGATCAGACTAGATTGATTGATGGATTAGATGAGATAGATAGATAGATAGATAAGATAGATTAGATAGATTAGAGTAGGATAAAAGTAGATAGGATAGATAGATAGATAGATAGATAGATCAGACAGACCTGATATATGATATGATAGATAGGATACGATAGATAGCATAGATAGATAGATAGTTAATAGATAGATAGATAGATAGAAACAGACAGACCGATAATAGATAGATTAGAGTAGATAGATAAGATGAGATAGACTTAGCTTACTATAGATAGATAGCATACAATGATATATAAATATAGATAGATAGGATACATATATAGCATAGATAGATAGCTTTAGATAGAGTAGATGACATCTAAACATGTATATATATAGGCAGAGATAGAAGATAGCATAGATAGCATAGCATAGATAGATAGATAGCGAGATCGATCGATAGATGATGCGTGCGTGCGTTATATGACGCGTGCGTGCGTCACGTGCGTGCGTCATACGACACCTATGCTCTGACAGCCGATCTACATCTGACAACCCTCTTTGATCGAGCATCGAGTTTAGTCTGACAATGTCGAAATAATGGTAAACGTATGCACCGTTCACCCTGTGCCGCAACCATACGAGAACACAAAACCTGCGCAACAACGTAGTAACGTAATCGCTTGCATAATAGACTGCCGAACACCGGCTGCCGGGTGCCGACTGCAGCGTACTACGCATCGCTTGAGTTTTCACAGCATTGTTTGCGCGTGGAGTGTTTAGCGTGTATGAACTAGCTTTATACATTATCCCCTCACTTTATCGCAACCGGGAGCCGAGAGCTCGCCCACCACGAGCGACGTGGACTGGCATTCTGCGCTGGCGGCGCGCGTAGACCGATCCGCTTGCTTGATACGTCGTTGCCCCTGCTCAACGAATTATTTTAGCAGCGCGTATCGAGTGTCAGCATCCATCGGATGACTGCTGTCACCGCCGAGCAGACTTCACGGCGGAACAGTGCCACCTCTTGACAAAACTGTTTGCGTGGATGACGCGCGCGCTTGCCACCTGTACGCGTCCCATGTCGGTTAGAGGGCTTGCGCTCCGCGCGACAGCATGATGGTCTCGGTCGGCCGGCGGCGCGCGGGCGGCGGCCGGCGCGTGACGTGCGTCATGGTGTAGCGTACCGTACGGCCGTGCGCACACCACCACACACACACACACGACACACACACACACACACACACACACACACACACACACACACACCACACACGCGCGCGCGCGCGGCGCGGCGCACACACACACTACATCACAGCACACACACACACACACACACCACCACACACACACACACACCACGACACACACACACACACACACCACACACACAACGTCGCCTGCCTGTATTGCAGGCCGTAATGGTTACGTCGTGACGAGCGGTTTGTCCGAGCACATGCAGCTTGCCCATCGTCTCTCTCTCTCTTTCTCTCGCTCCTTTCTTCTCTCTCTCTCTCTCTCTCATCTCTCTCTCCTCTCTCTCTCTCTCCCTCTCTCTGTCGTCTCCTTCTCGCTCTCTATGCTCTCGTCTGTCATCTACTGAAGTTTTTGCCTGCGCTCTGTTTCGGTCTCTCTTTTCTCTCTCTCATGTCTTCACGCCTTCTCTCTCTCTCTCGGTCTCGTATCGGCTCCTCTACTTCGCTTGTTGCACACGCACCCACGCGCTCAGAAGTTCTTCTTCTCTCTCTCCTCTCTCTCTCCTCTCGGCTCTTCTCTCCCTCTTCGTACGTTTCGCTTCTCTCTCTCTCTCTTTCTTCCTCTCTTTTCTCTTCTCTCTCTCCGCTCGGTCCGATCCGCTATCTTCTTGCTTGTCTGTCTCTCTCCGCTCTCTCTTCCTCTGCGCTCTGCATCATCTCTTGTCTGTTCTCATCGCGCTCGCTCTCTGCTTTGACTCGCTGCGCTCTCCTCGGCCCTCTCTCTCTCTCTGCGTCCATTCCCTCTCTCTCTCTCATCTCTCTCTCTCTCTCTCCCTCTCTCTCTCTCTGTCTCTCTCTCTCTTTCTCTATCTATCTCTCTGACCTCGGCTCTCTCTCTGTCTCTCTCTTTCTCTCTCTCTCTTCTCTGCTGCTCTCTCTCTCTCTCTCTCTCTCTCGCTTCTCATTCCCCTATCTCTCTCTCTCTCGCTATCCTCCTCTCATCTATCTCTCTGCCCTCCTCTCTGTCTCTCTCTCCTCTCTCTCTCTCTCTTCTCTTTCTCCTTCTCGCTGCTCTCACTCTCTCTCTCTCTCTCCCTTCGGCACTCTCTCTCTCCTCTCTCTCTCTCTCCTCTTCTCTCTCTCTCTTTCTCCTCTCTCTCGTTTTTTTCCTTATCTCTCTGCTCTATCTAATCTATCTCTCGCCTTTCTCTCTCTCTCTCTCTCTCCTCTCTCTCTCTCTCTCTCTCTCGTCTCTTTGCTTCTCCTCTCCTTCTCTCTCTTTCTCTCCTCGTTTCTTCGCCGTTGCGCTCTCCTCTGCTCTCATTTCCTCGCTCCTCCTCTGTCTCTCTCTATCTCTTTCTCGCCTTGCTCTCACTCTCTCTGGCTGCTCTCTCATACCTCTCTCTCGTCTCTCTCTCGCTCTCTCTCGTTCTCTCCTCCCTCTCTTGTTCTCATTCCCTCTCTCTCTCTCTATCTATCTCTCGGCCTCTCCCTCCTTCTTCATCACCGCGCTGTGCCTGCGGACGTCGCCTTCTCGGTCTCTCTCTCTGCTCTCTCTTTCTCAGTCGCTCTCTCTCTTTCGCTCTCTCTCTCTCTATCTATCTTCTCTGCCTCTCTCTGTCTCTCTTTCTCTCTCTCTCTCTCTCTCTCTCTCTCTCTCTCTCTCTCTCTATCTCTCTCCACGCATCTCTCCGCACACCTTCAGTGGTTGGATAAAACTGTGGCGCAGCGCATGGCGTTAGTATAACACTCAACAGGCGCCGCGCTCGGCTGCGACGCCTGTGAAAGTCTACGTTGCTGAGTCGATGACAGATCTCGCAGGCGCATGCGCGCGCCCGCTAGACTTCCCCGCGCTCCAACGACGCCTGCCAGCGCCGCAACTGACCGCGGCTTATAAGCAGACGACGCCTGCCGCCGCCGGCTTCATTGCGGTCCCCTCGCTCTTACGGCGTCCATAATATAGCCGCATCGCGCAGACGCGCACAAGAGATCTCGCCAGCCGTTGAGGTGCGATAGCATCGTCGCCATTCGAGGGTGAGCCATCCGAACAGAACAACTAACGGCTAAGCTAACAGCGATCGACGGTGCATCGCCCATCCTGTCGCTTCCACGACCTGTTAGTTCCTTAGCTTCTTGTCGTAATCCGATGCGCATCGATAACAATCAGCACCCGAAACGTTCTCCGGACTGTGAGTTCCTGGAAACGGCAGGCGAAGCCAAAACGAAAGACGCCTTGGAGAGCTCTGTCGGTGCTCACCAGCCTCTTCGTGTCCACCATGCTTCGTGTCGCCTCACCATGCCTGCTGTCGCCAATGCTTTGGTTGTCACCATGCCTCGGTCGTGTGCACCATGCTCGCTTCCTTCACCATGCCTCGTGGCGTGTCACGTGCACGTGTGTCACGGTTTATCATGTCTGTGTCACCTCACCTATGCCTTGCTCTCCTCACCATGCTGGTTGTCGCCAGCTTGTGTTGTGTTGCATGGCTGTATCGTGTCGTGTCACCATGCCCGCGTGTCGGTAGTCTCATGTCCGTGCCCTCACCAGGCCTGTGTCACTCACCATGCCTGCTGTCACGTCGCATGCCTCTTCGTGCCATAATGCCTGGTCGCGTGTCACCGATGCTCGCGTCGTGCCACCATATCCCGTGTCCTGACAAACATGCTCCCCCTTCCGCTACGTTCGTGTCACCATGCTCTTTTCGTTCACCATGCTCGTGCCGTGTCACCAGTGCTCGTTTCGTGTCAACCGTAGCTCGCCTGCCTGTGTATCGCCCGCCGCCTAGAGTGACAAGTGGCGAGAAGCAGCGTGTTGCAGGCCCCCACGTTGTGTGTGTGTGTGTTGAAGCAGCCCGTCATCTGGGTCGCGTAGGCTAGCGCCGCGTTATGTAGTCATGAAGCGGTCGCACCGCCCATGCGACGCACAAGTGCTGAAAACAATTTCTGAGAATAAACAAAAGGCTACATCTTCGAGTCAGACTATGCGTGTCCAGCGTAACTCTACATGCTCGCAGCCTGTATACCGATGCCGCTGTTCAAAGCGCTCCAAATACAGTCGCGCTTTGCAAGGACCCCAAAAATATTTGTTATAGTCCAAATATTCGTACGCACCCTCACATCGTAACGCGTGCGCGAAGGTGCATCCAATCCGCTGCCTTAAGATCAAAGTCGCCCGACTGATACGTCGCCAAGCGATGGCGAGAAAAGCGCGAGGCGCCAAGAGACCGCCCGCGCCCCACCGCCTTTCATCGCGTATACGTCTCGCGCTTCGTTCTCTATTGCGTCTGTGTCTGAGCCGCATAGCGTGGGTCCCGCTATAAGAATGGGGCAGCACGGCTGCAGGCACGCGACCCGGCAGTTAGCATGCGATATGATATGAGTACTAGGGCACTTAGATATGACTACTAGCACTAAAAAAAAAAAAACCCTGAAAACGCGCTAACCTAACCTAAACCCTAAACCTAACCTAAACCCGGAACCCTAACCCTAAAAAAAAAGATAAAAGGTATTCATAGGCTTAGGTACGTCATATGCATACTCGCCGATGCGTAACTGCCGCGGCCCGCCCTTGCATAATGTCATTACGTAATGCGGCGAAACGCTCGGCGAAATGGAATGAAGGACGAGGAAACACGGCGGCACGTGCCTCACGTAGATGAGTCGCGGCTGGTTTCTGCACGACGATCGACGACGCGTTGATGCATAGCAAACGTCATTGCGCTATGAACCGCTCACGCGAAAAACGACGACGAACGACGTTGACGATAAGAAAAACGCTACGAACGTACGCTAACAGACGACGACGACGCTTGGCAGAGAGCAGCAGCGGTGCCCTGCGAACGTACGTAAACGACACCGACGACGACGTTGGCGATTAGAAGCGGTCTGCGAACTTACGTAACGATCACGACGACGACGACGTTGGCGGTTAGACAGCGTGACTGCTGCGAACGTACGCTAACAGACGACGACGACGCTGCGATAGCAGACGCGCGCTGTACGGCCTATACGTCACGCGAAGACGATCACGGATATGACACCTTACACCGTCAGGACAAAATAACGAGCGCTGATTAATAAGGGACAACAACAACACGCCTAAGCCTACATATTTGTCAACGCCGGTGCTAATCTGTCACAGCTGTCATGCCTACTCATATAGTACAGTGAATGGCGTTGCCTAATCATAATAATTATAGATCCGTAATATCAAGAGCTATACATAATAGAGATGTACTCTTGGTAATATAGCACCTGATGAACGCCCAATATGCCCATGCGGACCGTCGAATACATTAGTTTATCCGCATACGCCAAAGGTATGTCGCAGCTAGTCTTGCATAAAAGAACTTTGGGAGTGTAAATCTGCCACGTTAAGTTCATAAAGCACGATCGATTGAGTTCGATTAAATAAGCATTAAGTCGCATGCGATTTCTAATTTTAAATGCCTGCATGCCAGTAACTAGGGTCGCATCTTTGTCTACAGTTTAGAGAGTCACATAATTCGCAAGTAGACCGGCGTGAGGGAAATGCTATCAGTAGGCCTATCAAAGCCAAAACTAGCAACCGCCGTACGAGATAGCTGATACACACCTCGAGTCCGGCTAATACCCCTGGTGTACGTCAGTGTGGCACTGGCCGCCGAATGGCCATACAAAGCGGCGCTCTAATTTATTATAGTAATAGAGATTTCGTGCACAGATATAGCCCGCATCCCAAATAAAGCGGCAGCGATCATCACAACTATATAGTTTGCGCATTTACGCGGGAAATATCTATAAAATATTTATCATAATATATCGTGTCTGACCACTGTTTGCACGGTATCGGAAACGTTTTCTTCGGGAGGTCATTACCTGATTATATATAATATTTACATGTGGATGTGGGCGCGAGGGATAAATGGCAAGCGGTTCACTGGTCGTCTTGCGTAGGTTAGTGGCTCTTTACATCATCGGCGTGTTTGAGTCAATAGTAATATTGTACTGTGGGTAGAATCTCTGCGGTAACCATTATCTCAAGACGGTGAGTGGCGCAGGAGCCCTTTGCGCTGCTAATATTAACCGCGCAAACGTTTCAAGAACTTATCAGATGTCGTGGGCGCACTAGGCAACTGTTGCATGAAGATCACTCACACAATAACCGCGTAATGAAGGGGGGAGTTTGAGGATTATGGAAGATGCGATAGCGTAGCGTACACACCTGTGACAATATAGCATTAACGTTTAACACACTGTGACAATATATCGTGTAACGTTATACACACATGTAAAAGCGGAGCGTGTAACGCTATACTTGCCAGGGTTAGAAGTATAGACAATTAGTCGCACAGCCTTGTCTGGCTATAAGCGCTACTGGTTAATTAGAACGCAATGTACAATACAACACACCTGTGACAGTATAGTGTGTAACGATCTATACACTTGTAAAAGCGGAGCGTGTTAACGTTATACACACCTATGACAGTACAGCGTGGTAACGTTTATACGACACTGTACGTACAGCGTTAACCGTTATACACACCTGTGACAGTACAGCGTGTAACGTTATACACACCTGTGACAGTACAGCGTGTAACGTTATACACACCTGTGACAGTACAGCGTGTAACGTTATACACACCTGTGACAGTATAGTATGTAACGTTATACACAAGTGTGACAGTACAGCGTTTAACGTTATACACAAGTGTAAAAACGGAGCGTGCTTTATAAATAGCTGTAACAGCGTAGCGCGTGTTACACAGATGTTATTGTGTAGCGTATTCTATATCACGGTATGCACGCGTATATACAATTATTATATATATATAATATATATATATTTATTTATTTATTTATTTATAATATCATACATAGCTGTGACAACGTAGCGTGTTACACAAATGATATTATGTGGTGTGTAATATCAATGTGGTGTGTAATGTGTGGTGTGTAATATATGGTGGTGTGTACACACCACATATGTGGTGTGTAATGTGTGGTGTGTAATATCAAACACAGGTGCTACCACGTACGTAGCGTATTAATATGATATAACACATAGGTGTAATAGTGTAGTGTATTATTATAATATTACATACAAGAGTTATAGCTGATTTCAATGCCACGTTGCATCGCGTTAGTTGTGACTCGCCAGGTGGCGTCTTTGCTAACTCGTGACAATACCGACAACTTGTTGGTTCGTGAAGCCGGAAAGACAGCAGTCAGTGACATCTCGCACCGTTACTACACACACTACTACCTATGACATACCGATGAAGAGGTCGGCAGTGCATGTGTCAGACTCGCCCGCGTGTGAGCACAGCGACCTCCTGTTACTCACGCATCGATGTGCCGACGATGTGCCGACGATGTGCCGACGCTGATTTATCAGCGATTTTAGCTTCGAGAGAGGAGTTGGCGACGCGCTGACGTGCGCTTTGCGCGCGTTTCTGACCAGCGAGCGGCGGTATGGCACTTACTTGAGACCCGTCTAATAACTAGAGTCTAGTATGGAGTGAGTGCTCGCGGCAAAGGCCCATAGCAAAGCGGCTGCTGCTTCTGTAGAGAACGTCTGACATAATATAGTTGCGGGCGACGAATGACGCAATACATGACGCGAGGGAGAAGGTCGTCGGCGACGTAATTGAAGCCAAGCGACGCGAAAAACACCAAACAGAATTTACGATCACGCGATCATCGCCGTCGGCGACGTAATCGCCTTCCGAAAGATGCGGCGAACGGAGGAGAAGTTAAACGAGAGGAGAGGATAAGAAGACGAGTTACAAAAAAAATTGTGATGGGGGACGAAGGACAGAATCAGGAGAACGTAAATGAGAACCAGATGGGGGGAAATGAGGAGAGGCTGAATAGGAGCGGGGAAGAAGAAAGCGTAGGCGAGGGGAGGACGGGATGCGTAAGTGCTATACGTTGATATAAATCTCCCGGCAAGCCGGACGCGCGAGTATAGACGCTTCGCCAGCGATCGCTCTTACGGCGTTATCTCGTTACGGGGAGTTACGTAGAGTCTTCACGGCGATTAAACGCACGCAGCTTTGTGCTCGACAGTCATTAGCAAGCTCGCACCGCCGAATTAAGCTCTGACATGTAGGCAGGCTGGCAGGCAGGGAGGGAGGCAGGCAGGCAGGCAGGCAGGTAGGCAGGCAGGCAGGGAGGGAGGCAGGCAGGCAGGCAGGCAGGCAGGCAGGCAGGCAGGCAGGCAGGCAGGCAGGCAGGCAAGCAGGAAAGGAGGAAGGCAGGCAAGCAGGCAAGCAGGCAGGCAAGCAGGCAGGGAGGGAGGCAGGCAGGCAGGCAGGCAGGCAGGCAGGCAGACAGGCAGGCAGGCAGGCATGCAGGCAGGCAGGCAGGCATGCAGGCAGGCAGGCAGGCGGGCAGGCAAGCAGGCAGACAAAGCGCGCAAGCTACTCAACTTGAAGGCGGTAATAACAGCGCATTAGAGCGCAATTGGCGCTCTCTGGTTTTATTGCGGCCTCGTGGTGCGACGAGAAAACAATGGCCGCTGTAAGTCGCTGCAGTAGCTTGTCGGCACCGACGCGGCTACGCTCACGATCAGCGACCGACACATTACAGGCGCCGACCAATCGACGAGGCTTCACCGAAGAAGGGACGAGAACGTGGCCAAAGCTACCGGTGAAGTTAGACGAATAGTAAGCAGTTACTAGTCAATCTCAGACGCGAGACGAAAGTTTTTCTAGTTATCGATAAATATTCCTCACTAAGAGGAGTAAAGAATATGTTGTAGTTACAGGTAAATCTATGACGTGTAAAGAATATGTTGTAGTTACAGGTATTTCCATGACGTGTAAAGAATAAGTTGTAGTTACAGGTAAATCCATGACGAGTAAAGAATATGTTGTAGTTACAGGTAAATCTATGACGAGTGAAGAATATGTAGTAGTTACAGATAAATTCACACTAGGCCGTATCCTGCGTAAGTTCTTACGTGTGAGGACAAGAATTTGTGACTCTGCTCTGAATAATCTTATCTATAATATCTTCCAGTCAGAATATAGACTAAATAAACTGAAATAGACACAAGTTTTTTTTCCATATAATCAGACTTTTTACTTTATCTGCCCCCGAAAATTCAGAGCTGACGTCATAAGTGTTAATGGTAAGGCGCATTCACAGACGAGCGAGTTAGAACTATCGGCTGCTAGTACAACGCGGTTCCCGCCAGACGTGTCGGCGGTTGAGCGGTAGAGCGTATGATAGCGCGTGGGCCATGGCATGACATGGCATGGATGGGCATGGCCTTCACCATAACTTTTACCTATCTTGCGAGTTAATATTTGAGGAGATTCCGCCATGTATGTATGTGTCTGTGTCTGTGTCTGTGTCTGTGTCTGTGTCCTTGTCTGTGTCTGTGTCTGTGTCCGTGTCCGTGTCCGTGTCCGTGTCTGTGTCTGTTTCTGTGTCTGTTCCTGTGTATGTGTGTGTGCGTGTGTGTCCGTCTGCCGGTTTGGTTTGTCAGTGTGCGCGTGTGCGCGCGTATGTGTGTCTGTGCGCGTGTATCTGTGCGCATGTGTCTGTGCGTGTGTATGTGCGTGTGCGTGTAGCTGCGCGTGTGCGTGAGTGTGTACTAGCAAGAGAGAGAGAGAGAGCGCGAGAGAGAGAGAGAAAGAGAAAGCAAGAGAGAGATAGAGAGAGTGGGGGTAAGATACAACGAGATAGAAAGAGTGGGGGTAAGATACAACGAGAGAGAAAGAGTGGGGTTAAGATACAACGAGATAGAAAGCACTTCGGTCGGTGGTACTCGGGCGTACGCATTAATTAGCACGTTCGTAGCCTCTGTTCGAGATGCCCGTGTTGGCGCGGCCGTACACCTCTCCTACTTAATATATGCATTACGTGACACGGCGTTGTCTGTATTATTAAGCTATTATGTGTTTACGAACGCGTAATACGCTCATCTATTACTATTCTGTCGCTGCATGCACCTTCGACCTATCAGCGCTTTACTACTAATTGAGTATATATATATATATGAATATGTAGATTAATTATTGGCCGTATCAATGTCGCGCCGAAGAAAATGACGTCGAAGTCGCATGGAGCCGCATCAGGATCAGCTCGTCTCGGTTTGAGCGCGGCCGTTATTCACTGTAGAGTTTGATTGTCGTCATATAAACGATGTATGAGTGAGTGCCTATAGGTAAGACACGGCGCGGTTACTCAATTAGGCGTGCGTGCGTGCACACGCTCACGGCGTGCGTGCACAGTGCGTGCGTGCGTGCACACGCTCACGGTGTGCGTGCACAGTGCGTGCGTGCACAGTGCGTGCGTGCGTGCGGGCATAGTGCGTGCGTGCACACGCTCAGGGCGTGCGTGCACACGCTCAGGGCGTGCGTGCACAGTGCGTGCGTTCCCATCCGACCAGCTGCAGCTGGCTTAAGAGACTATCGCTAGTACTCTTCGTTAACGAGCCCATCTTTAACTGTAATGCGGTTGTTAGATCGGCGGTGCGGTGCGGCTGTGCGTACGTATGTATGTGTAAATACACACGCGTATGTGTATGCGCGTGTGCGTTTGTGTGTGTTTGTGCGTGTGTGTGTGTGTGTGTGTGTGTGTGTGTGTGTGTGTGTGTGTGTGCATCTCTCTATCTCTCTCTCTCTCTCTCTCTCTCTCTTCTTCTATATATATTATATATATATATAATGCTATATATCTTTCTTGTCTCTCTCGCTTCCCGCTCTCTTTCTCTTATTCCGCTCTCTCTATATTACTCTCTTTCTCCCGCTCTCTCTTTCTTATTCCGCTCTCACTATCTCTCTGTGTCTTTTTCTCTCTCTCTTCTCTCTTCTCTCTCTCTCTCTCTCTCTCTCGCTCTATGTTCTCCTATCGGCTCGCCCTTCGTCCTCGCCCTCCTTACTGGGAGAGGACTATTAGCCATTATCTATCTTGCTGTCGTATTATGAATGCTATTACTAATGCTGCAAACAAAGAGTTAATCAGATCCGTTTGGCTTTCACCATTTAGAATATCTAATTACCGAACAGGAGGTTTTCGATGTGTAGCCACCTGCTAACATCCACGCCTATATGCACACTTTTGCGCCAACTGTTTTTTTTATTTCAACGCGCAATTATTTCAATATTAGAAGAACGAATGTTAGAGAGAGCGCGACACTGACGAGCGAAAGCGAAATGAATGTGTGTGGCGGGCAGAGAGGAACGCTTTACACAGATGCCGATAGTAGAGAGAAACAACAAAATAAATAAAGAGCTAAATTTGAGAGAGAGAGGCGAATGGGAGGAGAGATGGTGTCTGCGTGAGAGAGAAAGAAGAGCGATGAGGAGGACGCAATACGCCGCGCGAGAGAGAGTTTGTGTGTATGACGAGAGGCAAATTACGAGAGCAAGGCATGAGAGATCAAGGCTGGTGCGAGAGCGAAGAGGGGAGTGAGAGCGCGCGACGAGAGATTTCGAATGAGATGGTAAATTAGCATAATCGGTAATAGAAAATTAATAATAGTATATGAATAGATAATAGATAAATAGATAATAGTAATAGATAATATTAGATAATAGATAATAGATAACAAAATATTAGATATAGCATAATAGATAACTAGTAATAGATATAGATTAATATAGATAATAGATATAGATAGCATAGATAATTAGATAACAAATATTTGAGATAATAGATAATAGATAATAGATATATAGTAATAGATAATAGCTAGATAATAGATATAGATAATATGTAGAATAGATAATTAGATATAGACTAATAAGATACATTACACTAACCAAAATATATAGATTAGATAATAGATAATAGTACTAGATAATAGATAATTAGATAATGTAATTAGATAATTAGCATAATAGATAATAGATAATAGCATAATAGGTTAATCGGCAATAGATACAGTAATAAAGAATAAAAATATTGGAAGGAATTATTGACAACTAATATAGATTTGATAATGAAAGGTATAACAAACGAGGAGGAGGACAACATATGTATATATATCTATATATATATAAATGTTGTGTGTGCGTGGCGTCTGTGTGCGTGTGCGGTGTGCGTGCTGCGTTGTGCGTGTGACGGTGTGCGTGACTGCAGTGGTGCGTGTGTGTGTGTGTGTTGTGTTCTGTGTGTGTGTGGTAGATGTGTGTGCGTGTGGCGTGTGTGTGTGTGTGCGTGTGCGTGTGCTGTGTGCGTGTGCGTGTGGCTGTGTGTTGTGCGTGTGGTTGTGCGTTGTGCGTGCTGCGTGCGTGTGCGTGTGCTCTGTGCGGTGTGCGTGTGCGTAGTGTTGTGTGTGTGTGTGTGTGTGTGTGTGTGTGTGTTGTGTGTGTGCCGTCGAGATCAACGAACATGAAGTATTTTCTAATTTGCTTCACTTTGCGGCTACCACAATTTGACAATATTGCCTCTCATAGTACAGATTATCTCACGGGGTAGCTCTTATTGTTAGCCTAATATGGCGGTCAGAGCCGACGTCGCGAGCGACTAACGCACATGACATTCACGCGCCAATCAGCCGCCTCGCTTTTATTTTGCTTCATCACAGATTCCGCGACCGTTTCTCGTTATTCTTCGATGGATTGCATTACCATTCATCCTACCCGCCTACTGCTGACGCTTAAAACGCCCACGCACGTGGGCGCTGAAACGCGGGCCGATATTTTGAGACGCTTCGTGAAACGCTGATCGTCACAGCAGCACGGCACATCCGCTAAGCGCCGAGTTGCGCCATGATGAGTCGGCCTGTGAATAGACGCAGCGGGATCATCGGCCTGCTAAGCACCTCTGGCCAGACGCGATTGTCTCAGTGTGTTTACCGGCTGCGGTGAATTTCGATAGCAGTTGCGGCTTAGAATATGAGCGGCGTGATTAACAACTAGTCGAAAGCCATTACTTTACCCTGCAGCATGATCCTTGTTTGGTTTAACGTTAGCTGCCCTTAATCTACACTCCTTATACGCATGTATTAATATTAGCTCACCCTTCCTGCGACGTCGGTAGGTTTCTACCTATGCCACTTCTGTCTCTCTCTCTGTCTCTCTCTCTCTCTTGCCATCTATTATTCTGCATCTATCTATCTATCTATCTATCTATCTATCTATCTATCTATTTCTATTATCTATCTATCTATCTATCTAATCTATCTATTATCTATTATCTAATCTATCCTATCTATCATCTATCTATCTATCTATGCTATCCTATCTATCCATTCAATCTATCTATCTATCATATCTCTGTGTGGCGTCGGTTACTTCGGCCGAGGCTCTTCGCCCAGATAAGTATACGAGAACGTGACGTGACCCTTGTCACCGAGTGATGAACTGTTATGAAACCACCATTATCAGCATCGTCGCTTCGATCGCTGATCACTATTATAAGCTTAACTCTACCAAGGTGATGTAATACCTGCGGTTTAATTAAATATAGTCCGCGGGTCTAACGAGATCTCCCATTACACAACGCACGCGAAGCACGCCGAACGCACACACGCACGCAAGCACACACCCCATTCAAACCATCGCACGCCGCTATGCGCCACACGCTCACCTTTGTAATTCTCGTTTTTTCCTAAACGCTCTTCGTCTCCCTTCCACGCCTTACTCGTCTCTCTTGTTTATT
>NW_014577064.1:19315-25196 GCF_000485595.1 Priapulus caudatus | reverse complement strand
AGAGAGAGAGAGAGAGAGAGAGAGAGAGAGAGAGAGAGAGAGAGAGAGAGAGAGAGAAAGAGAAAGCCCGCGAGACCGAAAGAGAATGAAACAAATAGCGAGAGAAAATCGGCTACACTATTATTCACGGAATATAGTTATATAATGAAGATGGCTAGTATACTGTTTAGCTTATCGAAGCAGCAAATCAATTCGATTATCCATTGCGATTCACCGAAAGATTCATGCGCTGATTGGCGAGAATGGCAATGTTTTATTTCGCAAACCTTTGTAAAAGAAATATGTTAGTAACCAATAGGTGAATGAGGGTTCTCCGCCAGAGGCTTATAAACTATGCTATTACATAACTGGAGCTCTATCGGTACGAGAGACGGGTACCGTATAGGAAAACAAAATGGAGCATTGCACGAGACAGACGCTATTGCGTGGAATAACACTGATAGAATCTGCACGCCTCTCACCTTGTATCACTCTTCCTTTCTCTCTCTCTCTCTCTTTCTCTGTCTCTGCCTATATTTGCGTATGTCACAACACACTTCCACACACGCCATTTTCTCGCCTCTCGCTCCGCGTTTCCCCATCATCTCCATTTGCCGCTCTCACATTGGCCTTTACTTCGCTTCTCTCGCTTTATCTCTAGCCTCTCTCTACAGGCGATATACGAAGCAGACGATGTACGGTCATCTCGCTTGAACCTTTTGTTATAGCCGGGCGAAATGGACGGCAATGCCCTTTACGATGCTTGCACGCGTGAGACGCGAGATTTCACGAAAGAGAGAGAGAGAGAGAGAGAGAGAGAGAGGAGGAGGAGGAGGCGGAGGAAGAAAGAAGGAGCGAGTGAGAGAGAGAATGAAAGCGGCATATCGAAAGAGTGTGTGAGAGAGAAAGAAGGAGTGAGAAAGAGGAAGAGAGAGAAAGCATGGGAAGAAGGACAGTGCGAGAAAAAGAGCGCGGAGAGAGAGAAAGAGAGAGAGAGAGAGAGAGAGAGATCGCGGGGTCTGCACTCCTCATCACACCTACATTCGTGAATCAGCGGGAAACGCCGGCGGGCCTTTGATCTAAGTGAGTGTCGTCCGCACGAGTTCGCCGGTATGCACGCGGGTTCGCAGTCGCCCGCAGTTTTCACACGCATGGCTGTAAAACAGCCGACCACGTCACACGCTCACGAATCGTGTTTAGATGCCCTTCTGTTGCGCTAAAGCAATTTTTGCCGTATTCAGACTGCGCTAGAGTGAACCGTACATCTCCGCGGTTCCTCGGGGGAATTCTCCGCGAAGGGGAAATTTTCAGATTGATTGATAAAGCTGTAGATGACTGAATGCCGCTGGCGGGACTCTGAAGTGCGCCTCGATTTACGACTTATCTACGACGTTTGCGTCAGGAAGGAAGCCTTGTTGGTTAGCTTCATAGGAAACTCAGCTAGTAGAAAAGTTTAATATGACAATGTTTTGGTGCTGGTTATTTTTCGGGGGTGGGGGGTGGGCTGGTCATTGCAACGCGACAACCGTCGCTACTTGTATTGTGTAGTTTTAATGCGTTGCCATCATATAGACTTGTGGGGAGACGCATCTTATGGCGTGTGATGAAGATGGGAGTGAGAACTGCTAACGTTTAGGGGAAAGCGTCCTAGTGTCGCTGCGTATACCCTAATTTCCAACACTCTCTCCTCTTCATCCGTCTCTTTTCCTCTTCTCTGTCTCTGTCTCTGTCAATTTTTCTCCGTGGTTGTGTGGCCGACGAGAACGTGCGTTGGGTGAGGCGGAACAATTCTTCACAAAGCGTTTTGGCATGTCTGATGCTTGCTTTCTCATTCTTTCTCTCTCTATCTCTCTCTCTCCCTCCCCATCTCTCTCTCTATATATGTATATGATTCTATAACTATTACACATATCATTTATCCTATCTAGTATATATACTATACCCTTACTATATATATATATACTATATATTATAACATAACTAGATATACTAACATAGATAGATAGACTAGAGTAGATAGATAGATAGATAGATAAATAGAATTTGATAGATAGGATAGATTGTAATAGATAGATAGATAGAATCAGATAACTAGAATAGATAGATAGCATACGATTAGAATAGATAGATAGCGATAGATAGAACTAACATGATAGATAGAAAGATACGAATAAATAGCATAGATCAGCATACCGTACGCATAGATAAATAGCACTAGTCTAGATAGCATAAATACAATATCAACCCATACCCGATCACGATCAATATACTTTACTTTATTCCCTTTCGCCCTTCTCACTGGTCACACTCGCTCTCACAATTCTCCACTGTTCTTCTCTCTCCGGGTTATCCCCCCGGCCGCCTTCCCTCTTTGCATATTCTCTAAATCTCGCAGCTGTATGGGATGGTAGCTCGACCCCGCTAAATACACGACATGCTAATCTGTTCAGCACCGTACAACGATTTCTGACTTTCGAGCTTCGAATAAGCGCGGGTGCGAGTTTAAATCTGTCACGCTAGCATTCTTCGCTGATTCCGGTCTTCGAAAAAGCGCTCGGCATATTACACACTTTAACTTATACGCGGCCCAGAGCCGTAACATATACGTCAATGCTCGTATAAAGCGGTAGAGGGTTTGCCAGACGAACGAGGGTTTCTTCACAAATAAGTCTAATTAACGAAGTCACCTTCGAGCACAATCTTTCGCGTCTATCTATCCGTATCTATAAATATAATATATATACATCTATATTTATAAGAGAGAGAGAGAATAGAGGAGAGAGAGAGAAGAAGAGCAGCCAGAGAGCAGAGAGCGAGAAAAGAGAGAGAGAGAGAGAGAGCCGGAGAGAGGAAGAGAGAGGAGAGAGAGAGAGAGAGAGAGAGGAGAAAGAGAGAGGAGAGAGACGAGAGAGAGAGCCAGAGACAGAGACAGACGAGAATGAGAAGCGGGAGAGGGAGAGAGAGAGAGAGGAAAGAGATGAGAGAGAAGCAGAGAACGAGAAGAGAGAGAGAGACGAAAAGCCAGAACAGAGACAGAAGAATGAGAGCGAGCAGAGAGAGAGAGAGAAGAGAGAGAAGAAGAAGAAAAGAGACGAGAGAGAAGACGAGACGGAGAGAGAAGGGACGAGCAGGAGATAGAGATAGAGAGAGAGAGAGAATATATGCGCACTATAACGTAGCTCCCGTGTGACCCCGCATGTGACATGCAGCAAGGTTACAGAGATGTACGCTCTATAACTCTCCTGTCATGTACCTCTCCCTGTTTGTGTTTGTAACTACTCTACTAAAATTCCAGTGCTCTGTAACTCTTACTGTTCGGTACTGTTTAACGCTACTGTCCCGTGCTGCTCAACTCTGCTGTCGTATGTCATATAAAAACTCATTACTGTTCGTGTCTCGGAACTCGTATGTCGTGTCTTGTAACTTCCTACTGCCGTGTCATGTAACTCTACTTGTCCGTGTCTGCTAACGCTACTGTCCGTGTCTGATAAGCTCTGTACCGTTCTGTAACTTCTGACGTCCAGTGTCTGATAAACTCATTCACTGTCCGTGTCTGCTAACTCTTACTGTCCCGTGTCTGGAACCTCTACTGCCGTGTCTGTAACTCTTAACTGTCACCGTGTCTGTAACGCTACTGCTCCGCTGTCTGTACTCTGCTGTCCGTCGTCTGTAAACACCTCTTACTGCTCCGTTGTCTGTAACTCTTACGTCCGTTCTGTAACTCCTACTGTCCGTTCTAACTCTACTGCTCCGTGATCCTGCAACTCCTAACTGTCCGTTGTCTGTAACTCTTACTGTTGTGTCAGTAACGTTACGATCAGTGCTCTGTAACGCTATGTTCCGCTGTCCATAACTCTTAACTGTCCGTCCAATGTCTGCTAAACTCTATGCTGTTCCGTGCTTAACCGCTTACTGTCCGATGTCGTGTAACCGTTACTGTCCGGATGCCTGCTAAACTACTACTGTCCGTGTCTGTAACTCTTACTTGTTCGTGCTGTTGTAACTCCTACTGTCCGTGTCTGTAACTCTTACTGTCCGTGTCTGTAACTCTACTGTCCGTGTCTGTAACTCTTATTGTTCGTGTCTGTAACTCCTACTGTCCGTGTCTGTAACTCTACTGTCAGTGTCTGTAACTCTTACTGTTCGTGTCTGTAACTCTACTGTCCGTGTCTGTAACTCTTATTGTTCGTGTCTGTAACTCCTACTGTCCGTGTCTGTAACTCCTACTGTCCGTGTCTGTAACTCCTACTGTCCGTGTCTGTAACTCTACTGTCAGTGTCTGTAACTCCTACTGTCCGTGTCTGTAACTCCTACTGTCCGTGTCTGTAACTCCTACTGTCCGTGTCTGTAACTCCTAGTGTTCGTGTCTGCTCACGCCGCAATGCCGACGGCGAAATCATGCCGCAATATTCTCGCGACAACAGCGCCCTACAACGGCGGGCGAGCCGAGCGAAATGCGCTGCTATTTTTCCATTCCATTAAATGTCGGTGCCGCTATTTACTCGACGGAAAAGCAATAATTACATTCAAACTAATCACATTGTCGCACATTACTTGCTATTTTTCGCGCCAGTCGCCTCTACGATTTTCTGATATAACCACGTCGCGAGTGGCAGTGGTAGACGTGGCATAACATTTGTCAATTACGCACTAATAGCTATATAATATGGAGACATCGCGATGGGTTTAGCTCCCGCGCGGCTGCACGCGCCCGCGGCAATTTTGCGCCTAGCACAGATTATACGATCTAATAGAATGATAACGTACGTGAACTAGTTTCCGGAAATGTTTCGCTGATGAACTAATATTTGCGCTTCGTGTTATTTGCGGCGTGGCCGATCGCTCAGCTCCGTCTGTATGCTCGGCTCTCACTTCAGGGATGCAAGAACAAGGCTGGGTTTGCATACATTGACTGTTCGCTCATCAAGTAATCGCACTCGTATGTATATAGTGAGGCGAGTGATCGTGACTCACACCCGGTCGCAACTACCAAGTACTTACATTTACACATCGTTGTTACTAACACTCACAGTATGTTATCAGACACATCACATACACACGCGCACGCACGCACGCACGCACACACACGCGCACGCACACACGCACAGACAAACAAGCACAGACAAACAAGCACACAACCCACACCTGACCTCAACTCACTCTCACATAGGCACCCGACTGACGCTTGCATGTACTCACACTTACTGCAATTTACACCCAAACCTACGAACACACGCTCGTTCGCTGCATGCAGACTACCATTTATGGGCATTGGGAAAAAAATTACCCCAATGTTCAGAGATCGTGAACGAGTGTGACAGAGAGAGGGAGCCGAAAGGGGAAAAGAAAGCGATATTTATATATCTATCTATATATCTATCTCTCTCTATATATACATATTATATATATATATCATATATATATATATATATATGTGTGTTGTAGCAGAAAGAGAAAGAGCGTAGGAGGGAGGGAGAGGGAGAATAAGAGAGAAAGATCGAGAGGAAGAGAGACAAACAGAGCGTCACAAGTCGCAGACAGCTAGGTTACTTGGTCTGATTACTTGCACCTGTGTAATATCTGTCTATAGCTGTCCGTGTGACACCGAGCACCGCCGAGCGGCGCTTACTCTTTATTAGCGAAATTAAAGCGAGCAGGCAGAGTTAATGAACAGCAACTGCGGAGTGGATTAGAGAAACACACTCCATCTTGAGTGCAGCGAACATATTAATAAAAATACACCTATATTTATATTTGATATTCCTCGTTGTACGATATGTACCTATATATTTACTATCTTTTCTTCTCTCTCTCTCTGCTCTCTCTCTCATCTCTCTCTCTCTCTTCTCTCTTCTCTCTTTCTCTCTCTCTCTCTCTCTCTCTCTCTCTCTCTCTCTCTCTC
>NW_014577064.1:6604-18975 GCF_000485595.1 Priapulus caudatus | reverse complement strand
ATGCCTCCTATCACGCCACCGCACCCACGCATTGCGCCACACTCACACACCGACTTCCGCACACACACACACACACACACACACACACACACACACCACACACACACACACACACACACACACACACTACACACACACACACAACACACACACACACACACACACACACACACACCCACACACACATACATACATAAACACGCCCATAAATTTATTAGTTTATGTTGATAGATTCTACCAGCTTCCCCTGCCGCACACACTTCTCAGTAAGCCCGCACGCGGACGCCGTTTTTACAAGATGGGCGCCTCGTGATCCCATTAGTGCTTTATTACATATGTATTGCGAAGTTGGGGATATTTCCCCGGGTCAAAGACTAGACGGTCGGCCGTTTTTTTGTCGGCAGCATCGCCGACGGCGCTGCTTGCGTCAGTAGGTTATAGCATATGATGAGATTTTAAGCAGATTTTGTCATGTTTCGAGTCGCCGTTAACATGGGGGCGGGGCGCGAAAATTGCCTGTACGAGCAACGAAATTGGTGAGGTGTGCTGCCCGCTTAAGACATGTGATAACGCTTAGATAGTGTTTCGGGACGTCACCTCTCTAACGTCACTTCTCTACAGAGAAATTCCTTATGCAATGAATGCATGTAATATGGCATCACATGCATGGCAGTGATAAAAGTATGTATAGATGTATAACTGTGATATAGGCGTGTAGGCGTATAACTGTGATATAGGCGTGTAGGCGTATAACTGTGATATAGGCGTGTAGGTGTATAACTGTGATATAGGCGTGTAGGTGTATGACTGTGATATAGGCGTGTAGGTGTATAACTGTGATATAAGCGTGTAGATGTATAACTGTGATATAGGCGTGTAGGTGTATAACTGTGATATAGGCGTGTAGGTGTATAACTGTGATATAGGCGTGTAGGTGTATAACTGTGATATAGGCGTGTAGGTGTATAACTGTGATATAGGCGTGTAGGTGTATAACTGTGATATAAGCGTGTAGGTGTATAACTGTGATATAGACGTGTAAGGTGTATACACTGTGATATAGGCGTGTAGGTGTAATAACTGTGATATAGGCGTGTAGGTGTATAACATGTAATCATTAAGCGTGAAGCTGTGAATATGAGGGCTGTAGGTGTGATGACTGTGATATAGGCGTGTAGTGTATAATTGTGAAACTATAGGCGGGAGGTGTATACACTGTGATGATAGGCGTGTAGTGTATTATCACTCGTGAAATGCACTTGTAGGTGGTAGGTAATTACGTGTGATACAGAGCGTGTAGGTGTAGTAACTGTATGATAGTAGGCGTGTAGACTGTATAACTGGGATAGTAGGCGCAGTAGTGTATAGACTGTGATGATAGTGCGTGTAGGTGTAATAACTGTGATATATAGGCGTGGAGGCTTGTATAATGTTGAATACGGCGTGTAGGTTAAACTGTTGACTATAGCGTGTAGCCCGTGTATAACTGTTGATAATAGCTGTAGGTGTATAACTGTGATATATATGGGCGTGGATGTGTGATAAGCTGTGATATCAGGCGTGTAGGGTACTGAATGTGATATAAGCGTGTAGGTGTACTAACTGGTGATATGAGGCGTGTAGTGTATAACTGTAATATACGGCGTGTAAAGTGCTATACATCTGTGATTATACGGCGTGTAGGTTGATAACCTGTGATATAAGCGTGTAGGTGTATAACTGTGATATAGGCGTGTAAGGTGTATAACTGTCGATATAGGCGTGTAGGTGCATAACTGTGATATAGGCGTGCTGAGGTGTATAAGCTGTGATATAAGGCGTGTAGGTGTATAACTGTGATATAGGCGTGTAGGTGTATAACTGTGATATAGGCGTGTAGGTGTATAACTGTGATATATAGGCGTGGAGGTGTATAACTGTGATATAGGCGTGTAGGTGTATAACTGTGATATAGGCGTGTAGGTGTATAACTGTGAGATAAGCGTGTAAGTGTATAACTGTGATATAGGCGTGTAGGTGTATAACTGTGATATATAGGCGTGGAGGTGTATAACTGTGATATAGGCGTGTAGGTGTATAACTGTGATATATAGGCGTGAGGTGTATAACTGTGATATAGGCGTGTAGGTGTATAACTGTGATATAGGCGTGTAGGTGTATAACTGTGATATATAGGCGTGTAGGTGTATAACTGTAACATATATAGTTGTATCAGTAAATAGCGATGGCATATAGATGTGTAGGCGAATGCCTGCATGGTGTAGCCTATCGGTTTATTGAAAGTCTCCCGCAAAACGCGGTGTGTGCTTGGCAGCGTTTATATTGGTGGATATTATAATGGTTTATATTATATTGGTTTTATTTTGCTTGGCAGCGTGTATATTACGGGATTTTAGAGGACAGTTTTTGCTGCCACGGGTCCCCGCAGTGCTGTTGTGTGGACATCAATTGATGGTTTTGATGGAGAGGTGGCAGCATTTCGTACAGTGAGAGAGATTGATCGGTGCACTCCATTCCGTGAAGCGGAGCCATCCATAAAAAATAAAAATAAATTGTCTCCTTTCTCGAAACGGGTTGTGTGAATTTGTTGGCCTCTTCACTACGTTACGCATAGCAAGATGGCGTCTATGGCTATATTATGACGAGAAGCAATAACTGGGGAGGGGCTTAATGACGCGATCTAGATCTAGCGGTGAGTGAAACGGAGCTATTTGAACATAAGGCAGAGAAACAACAGCATCATCATATAACGTATGTACACACGTATCTTTATTTGTACTCCAAGCATACCGAACATAGATACGCCTTTCGTCGATCTTACACGTACAAACATTCGCACTCAAACATTCACGTACAAAAAAAAAAAAATAGTCTCTTCGTATATATATATACGAAGATATATATATATATACTATATATATATATATATATCAGGAACGAGTAGCGCTATCTCCAACAGAATAAAGGTTAGAATCAGTTTTAATAAATTTCATTAACAAAAGAAATGAAGAAAGACGATTGTTTATATAAATACGGAAGCAACTCGGCTCAGTGGAGGTCTTTTAATAATACCTAACAAGTAACAGAAACATTAAATAGAAGATACTGGGATTGCAAACTAGATCACACTCTAGCAGAGTTCATTGTTCCCGTGCACGTCCTCACTGTCCACTGCTCGCCTGCCCGTTCGTTAGTTCGTCTGTGCGTCATGAGAAACCCGCGGTTCATGCGACCACGCCACCGCGTTATCCATTACTCTTCATTCAATAATACTTTGTCTAACGACGAAGTTCACCGAGCGTAGCAACTGCCCCCACCATTTCTTCTTTTAAAGTCCGTCTAAAGAAAATCTTGCCTTATCAATAAGGCCCATTGTGCTCTACTTACCCCGTAAAATTTTAGTCAAAGTATTTCAACTCTTATATGGTATTTATTTAATATTTACCCGTTCTGTTGCTGTGAGACGGCCATGTGGAAGATAGGTCCGCGCCAATTTATTGTGTCTGTACCTAACATGTTTTACCGTCGTTAAATGAAGTTTTTACTTACTTACTTACTTACTTACTTACTTACTTACTTACTTACTTACTTACTTACTTACTTACTTACTTACTTACATATTTACTTACTTACTTACTTACTTATTTACTTACTTACTTACTTACTTACTTACTTACTTACTTACTTACTTACTTACTTACTTACTTACTTACTTACTTACTTACTTACTTACTTACTTACTTACTTACCCTCGCGGGAAATTCATCATCGATTACTAGACTATGAGTTAGTCGCCGCACGCACGGGCTCACAGTGAAGCTATCGATTCTCGGTCTCGACTAGCGGTTTCCCGTCTGCGGTAATGTTTTCTCTAAACGTGGCGTGATTGAGTAGCACGATCGCTCAGCGGCCGGGTCGAAGGGCCGCTATAATCGACGCTGTGTATCGGAAACTGTGCTTAATTGAGGATTCCCGGGGATGTGTTCATTTATTCTGTTTAGTTGAACGCGCGCGCGCCGACACAGGCGCAAATCGCGTGCACGTATGAAGACAAGCACAGACGCACGCACACACACGCACGAACACGCCTAAACAAACGTACTTACTTACTCACACGCGAACAAATGCGCGCACACACACACACGTGCACGCACACGCGCACACGCACACGCATACGCACAAGTACCCCCTCTCGCACACGCAAACATGCACACACGAACAAACGCGCGCACACACTCACACATGCGCGCGCGCACACACACACACACACACACACACACACACACACACACACACACACACACACACACAAGCAACACACAGCACACATACACAACACACTACACACACACACACACACACACCACCACACACACACACATGCACACACACACACACATACACACACACATGCCCTCCCACACCCCACACACGCGTGTGCACGCACGCGGGCATGTATCTATGCACTCACGCTCGCCCACACGCTTGTATTTAGAACCAAGTGTCTAGAAACATTGCGAGAGCAGATCTTTTGTTTACATGTTGAGGAAACAACTCGCATATTATATACGATTAGATCGTAGGCCCGAAAAAAATTTCTGGGGGCGGGGTGTTCTATTATTTATCACCTTTTATGTTAGGGCTATTTGAATATATTTGGCTCTTTTCTAAATATTCTATGGCGGGTGCAGCTAGCCCCGTTTTCTTCAAAGCCAGCCACCCGTGTTTAACTAGACGACTTACGGTCGTTCGGTGCTCGTATTTTTTACCATGGCGGCAACAATAAATACTGAACTATATTATTCTTATTATATTCTCTTGGTACCCCATCGTGGGACCAAGAGTATAGGTAAGTAAAGTGTTATTCGGACTGTGAAGCTCTGATTATGTCAATCACATCTGGCCGGTTAGTCGCTGGATTTGCTGCGCGAGGAAAGAAAACACATAACAGGCTTTACGCGAAGCATCGTGATGATTCGTTTGCTCTTAGATTCGAAGATCATCGGCAAGTGTAGAACTGTCGAGGTGAACAACAGAAGATCATCGGCAAGTGCTAGTAAACTGTCGGAGATAGTTGAACAACAGAAGTTCGGCTAGCGGAATATCAAGACGGCGGTTCACATCTTGACAGGAGTTCCGCAATGCGCAAAAATTAATTTATAATATTTTAATTATAATTTATATATATTTATTATATAGGCCTATATTAATATAATATAATAAATTATTATTTTCGTACGTAACATGATCTTTATTTCGTTAGTATTTCCTATAATTGCTAACGCTGTCGGTACGCGGTCCACGTGGGAGGCTACGATCTCAGGCCCAGCTATTGCTCACGCGGATGTAGGAGACTACATTTTCATCGTACTGTAACGTCCTACTGTTAGCTACCTTATAGTGAGCCGTGCTGGGCCCCCGTTGAAAGTCATCAGCAGACATACGGCTTGCGTAATTCTAATACGCCCACTCGCAACAAAAGTACATCAGCTCGCGTCGGCGAAATGAATCCAAATGCGTTTCTACGGGAAGGAAGCCCGCACAGCGCGATTGACGTGTGACGCGCGGGGCCTCGAAACACGAACACGATTGACGTGACGTAGCCGTGTACGAGTGACTGGGGTCGCGCAAAGGACGCGCGTAGCCATGAGTGTCATCAGTGTCATCGTAACCGTTTGCCCGTTCGTTTAATGGCTGCGACGGGTACCCTGTCCATATCTGTTAATTTCCGTGTGCGTGTGTGTGGCTCGCGCGTGGTGACTGTGTCGCTGCGTGTGCGTGGGCTCGGTGGATTGTCCTTGTTGTTGCGCGCTTTATGTGTATGTAATGCTATGTATGCTATGTATGTATGTATGTACGTATGTGTGTTATAGCAGATCCGTTACTCATGTTGATGCTCCGGAGCACGGGGAGCGGCTGTCAACCGGTTCTGCGCGTGACGTTGCCGTAGCTCGCAGCGTATAGGGGTCCCTTAGACCGGCCTTTGGAATTTATTTTTCTGGTAAACGCAGCGGGTAGCTGTCCGTCGCGCGCGGCGTGTGTGTGCGGGAGGGCTTGTGTGGACGTGTGTGCCGTGTGTGTCTCGCTGTGTGGTGACGCGCCTGGAGCGCCCTGAGCCTGCGTGTTCCACGCTTGGCGGTCGTGCTGACTATATGTGCTACATCTCGCGCGGCAAGTGAGTGCGCAGGTTTCTCATGTTAGTATTATTATATTGTTGTCGTATACATATTAAACTTGTTTCGACGACTATTTAATACGCAACAATTTAATGTTTCGAGGCTCAACTATTTCAATACCCTATATATATATATACTATATTACCTTACCCTATAATTACTATATACCGCCTACTATTATAGTCGCTCCGGAAATCATTACCAATTATACTGCGTTCGCGCCCTAAAACGGTCAACTCCTCGTGCCGCGCGTCCCGTATTGACCATGTCCCATTTGCTAACGCCGCGGTCCTCCTGGCTCATCCGCGCCGCGACTTCACCCGCCCCCCCTCCTTTGTTCGCTGTGCTCCTGCCTCCACAGCCACTTTCAACTATGCTGATATGGCAGTCCCCCATTAGGTGCACCACCGCCGAATGTCATGACCACAAACAACTGCTTTTGTATCGTATGCCCTCACCCGATGGCACTGCCATCGACGGAACCAATAGTCGTCCTATATAGCCCCACGATTTCCTAAGCCATACTATATTACTGTATGTGTATTGATTGGATTATATTATGTTAGGTTAGTCTTGTATGTATATATACTATATGTCAGTGTGTCTCAGAACTAATCCTGCTTCTTTTTGAAATCGTATCGACATCGGGCCTATGTCGTGACTGCTGAACATGACTGTCCTGGGTCTCGCTGCTGTTTCCTAAAAGGTTCATTTCCGCTGTTATTTTCACGTCTGGAAACCTGAACACCCGAGAGAATGTAGAATATCCTGCCAGATTGTGCTTCGCTGTGCGTGTGTATGCGTCGTGCGGCGCGGGTGCCTAGTTGCCATCTATCCTATGCCTTTGGCTGTGATGTCCACAGAATTTCAGACGGATTCGCACAACTGCGGTAACTCGGTGAGCTGTGTCTAGCGAGAACGATCTGCTCTTCGTGCTCTAAAGAAACTTCGTGTGTCGGTTGACCAATGGTGTTGTCTCCCTCGGAAATGTTCGCTGAAAGTTGGGTTATTCTATTCTTCTCTAGTTAGTCTGGTCATGTGTTGTATGATCCTTCTTTATTTCTATAACCGCCAATTGATTCCTATATTGACACTCGATATTTTCAATCCTGGTCAATCAATCATGCATCCAGCAAAACGTATATTAGCTACCTGCATCCAGTACCAACCATCCATCTCCTTTTGGAAACTTTTCCATTTCATCAAACCGTGGCACTTCACTTCGGTTGCTCTCTACGTATTTGTGCAAACGCATTCGATCCTACCACACCTCTCCACGGTAATGGGCAAACCAGGGCCTACACTTTTACATTCGCCCCGTTACCACCGCGCCGCTCAACCTCAGCACCCCTTCACGCCCCCAGTACCGAGTAATTTGCCCCGTATCGATCGAGTTCTCTAATGCAGATGTCTTGGCATCCTCCTATCTCATCATCAACGTCCACCTCTCGTGGGTCGTTATTTCCTCTCATAATCCCCATCTCCCACTCCGTCCATGCCATTTCCCACGCCATCCATCCATTCCATCCTGAGCTTTCCGATGGCCAGCGACCATCCCCACTTCACATGCCCCAGTCCATGTCGGCATGCATGCTACTCGCCACTGCCATTAATCATTCCTCACGAACATAGTCATAGCATATGCCACCTACCTCGACAGGCACTCACCTGTAGGGTCCCGATTACTGCCATACGGTGACATACGCTCGCGCTGATCTCCCGATGCTACCATACATACATAAAATACACTGTCACGCCCGACATGCTCACCTGAATGCCATCCACTCGCATGGACCATACGCATACGATCACACTACCCAATATCTACCACTATCGTGAGCCGTGTAGTACTACCAGTAGGGCCAATCACCGTCACGTGACGATTACCCAGCCATAACATACCATACCCATACACTACATTACGATATCCACCTACATCACATACATAGCACTCTACGTGACCCATATCAGGCAGTTACTCATATACGTCATTAATAACATACGCCACTAGCCGTTAGTAATCACTAATACGTAGAATACAACACAATAACCGACCACACGACACAATACATACATACATACATACATACACTACAGAGTACGATACATACTACATACGATAGCAATACTATACCATACATGCTAGCGATGCATGCGTATGCATGCAGTGCATTGCATGCAATGCATGCCCATGCATTGCATGCATATATACAATACATACCATACATACGATACATACATACATACATACATACTATACCATATCAGTAGGGCATACATACCAGGTACACTTAAGAATAAGCATACACATACTCGGCATACATACTTACACTGACCAACTATATACATACATACATACATTACATCGCTACATACGGCATACATTATCCAGGTAGGCAGTAGGCATACCATCAGCGTTACATACATAACTAGCCTGACATCACATGTGACCATACAGTATCATCACACGGTAGCATACATCATCATCCTTAGTAGATCACACTCACCCATCAACTACATAACATACACCTACATACATTACCCATAGCCTTAAAATCACTTCCTCATAAGTCTTACAGCTAGCAACCATTTTACATACACTACGTATGCCCACTGAGTGCCATATGTCCACGGCAGCTCTGCTACCATGGCTATTGACAAGTCGCACGCCGATCGACTCAAGCATCAACCGCCAGGGCAGACGACGATCAGTGAAGGGATCACCGTCGACTGACCAGATAAGTCTTTTTCTGCGAGCGATGCTCGCCGCATACTGTGCGTAACTTTTGTTGCACACTTGCAGATGCTACTTGCTCATTTCACCCGCATGCGTAGCCACGAGCATGCTTCGCCAACCCTGCGCATTCGCATTGCTTGCATCTGCACTAGTTAGATTTGCGCCCACGTGCTCTCTAGACATCCGGTCACAGCGGGAATTGCTGAAAACAGCACTCAATCCGTACTTTCCGGAAGCTGATGCTCGATCTCCTAGAGATGCGTCTTCCTCACCAACAGACACATCGTTATAGTACCGCTACGACTGGCATTAAAACTAAATCCTACAATCGTAGCGAGTTCTTAGCGTTTACGCGATGATAGTCACTTTAGGTTTTCTTACGCATGATGTGTGGATATGAACGAACCCTAATTAAATTATGTATATTAATATGTATAGAATACATTTTTATCGATACATGCACCATATACTGAGGTGCAAGAGTATTTATCGATAGTATATAATACTTATGTTTATATAAAGCATTTTATTATTATTATTATTATTATATAGACTTATCATTATCATTTATCATTACTCATCATCCATCGATGATCGATCGCAGAAGAATCGCATCAGTTGTATCAATTCATTCAATCAATCAATCGATCGATCAGTACCGATCATGTCGCAATATCGCCGGAAAATGGAAGATGGGACACAAGCAAGCAGCAGGAAACACGGATGGTCATCTAGGGGCCGACATGACGTGCCAAGCGGGTCGGCCGCCCACGCCTGGCAGCGGCGCGTCTGTGTTAGTGCGAAAAAATGGATGTTAGAAAGCGAGAGAGAATGGATAAAAACGTAGGTGGTTGGATAGACACAGAGAACGCTAGAGAAAAGTATGAAAAGTAAAAAGTGAAAAAGGGATGGGGAGCAAGAGAGGAAAGGAGAGAGAGACAGAAGACGAGAGCGAGAGAGAAAGGAGAGGAAGAGAGAGAAGAGAGAGAGCCCCGACGATGACGAGAGAGAGAAGAGCAGCGTGAGAGCGCTCTGCTGCTTCCGAGAGTGAGAGAGAGAGAGACGTAAGTACGAGGCAGACGAGAGAGAGAGAGAGAGAGAGAGAGAGAGAGAGAGAAGGGGAAGTGAGAGCGACCTAACCCGTGTGTTGGATATGTGCAATACTACACCGATACACACCGTCATGTGCTTAGCTCTAAATCCTCGCATCGTATCAGCAAGCAGTATTACCGGCTCTTTCACTAATAGTTAATTACGGATCTGCCACCATAGACGCACATAGCAATCACCGCCTCAACAACCAGTAACCGGTGCGCACGACAATGGAACACGGATTTCGCTAATTTCCCCAACGTTTCTCCCTATAGAGGGTTCCGCGACTTGCACTAAAAATAGCAATAATATTACCTACAATCCCGTGCCGCCGGCCATATCGGTTCCAAAAAGAGCGAACACGTGTTGCGTGTAATCTGCCGATCTGCACAATCAACCGATTTTACATTGGCTATAGTGTTATTATTGCAATAGATATTAGCAGTAAGTGGATTTCGATTTTGGAGACAGATTTATCAGCTGGTTTTGGTGGGCAAGAATTTGAGATGATTGTGCAGACCCGGTAAAAAGGGCGCCGGTTTTACAGGGTGTTGCAGGCAGGCAGGTCAGCGTGGGTTGTGTTAATTGCTAGTTCGATGAGATTTCGCAGGCCCGGTTTTGCAAGCAGCTAGGTTTACCATCGTGGGTTTTAGGTGCTCGAGTTCAATGATGCTGCCACACAGTCGGCAGATTCGTAGATTGAGCAGATCGGAAGATTGCACGCAACACATATGTTCATAGACTTGAGTTTGTTTACATCGTGAGAGTTTTCACCGATTTTACTGCATCTACTCTAGCTATCAAACGCAGCTTTTTATAATAGCTAGTGTATGCACGTTTGTCGACTGTCTGTAGTGTACGTAGTATGGATAAGTACTTTGATTCACTAGAACGTAGCCAAAGCACGTTATCTCGAGAAAATTGCGTGCATTGGGAATCGAGACCCGTACCAAATAGACAATGCCGAATGGAGTGAGGACCACAATGTTTTCCCATCACACACCTATTTGAATCTCGTGAACTACCTAACATTCCAGCCGAGTCCATTTTATATTCTCAAGGACTTTCTGAACTACAAAAGCCTGGATGGCTACGATCGACTGTTCTGCGGTTGGGTTAGTGGTGTATCAGTCTACATCTATTATGTGAACAGTGAGAGTCCCATCTACGTTATCCGAGCACGTGTTATGCACGCCCAGTCTCTGATTATACCATCTCTCTATCTGTGCATGGGTCATGATGATAGAATATGAGACATAAATCATGTCAGCACTCTAATTGTAAAGCCGGGCTTGGTGAATTCTGTGGACATGTTGCCTCGGTGCTATTTTATGTAGAGTATGCTGCACGTGCAAGAGAAATCACCACCCCCACTCAAACAGCTGCCTACTGGATGCCGGCGATATATGTATATAAGTGTAAATGTGTAGCGGCGTACGTGCGGTGTACCTGTGTTGCAGAGGAGCATTTGACCGCCATTTACAGGTAATTATCGGCAATACAAGGCAAAAGAGAGTAGAGAAACATTGGTAGTAAATACATTTCGTGTTTATTCAGCATTGCTTTTTTATTGAAAATGCTCCAAACGTCTGTGGTCCGCCTGGTCTCTCGTCACTTTACCTTGTGTTGTGATCACGCTAGGCAGCCTAAAAAAGCTGTGTGGCTCTCTCTGATACCGATTGCTGCAGTTGACAACGCCGCAGAAGAGCGGCGTTGTGATGGATTTGCTTAATAGGCGAATAAAATGAGCAGAGGTGCGCTGCTCAATGTACTTGTATACCATGCCTGAGCTGGTTTCTGTAATCGTCATGGCCGGCGGCGTTGCATTGTGGGTAATATGAAAATCGCATATCGTGTTGCCGAGTTTTTGTACGACTAGATGTGAAATTAGAGGAATTGACGCGCTGCTGCTGTCTGCGCATACTGCTAGATTACAACATCGCAAAACTCGACGCCCCCATCAGATCACGACGCAATCCGGCAGATGATGATGATGATCTATTGTTTAGTATTCGCGTGTGCTTACAGCGACGAGCGCGTCTGCTGCGCTAGGTATTGTAGGTGTGATATGATTACCCAGCAGTGCCTAGCGCGCCGACGTACTGTCGATTGTGTGCGAGGTGGGAAGCTGACCTTTCATGCGAGGCGTAGGAAACGCGTGGGTGTCGTGTCCTGTGGCGTGTAGTATATGTCATGAATGTGGCGTGTAGGTGCGGTGTTCTGTGGCGTGTGTTTGTCATGAATGTGACGTGTTGGTGTCGTGTTCTGTGGCGTGTATATGTCATGAATGTGACGTGTAGGTGCCGTGTTCTGTGACGTGTGTATGTCATGAATGTGACGTGTTGGTGTCGTGTTCTGTGACGTGT
>NW_014577064.1:1520-5336 GCF_000485595.1 Priapulus caudatus | reverse complement strand
GTGTGTGTGTGTGTGTGTGTGTGTGTGTGTGTGTGTGTGTGCGTGTGTGTGTGCGCGCGTGTTTGTGTGGGTACGTGCGCGCGTGTGTGTACTACATACAATACATACGTATATACATATTATAGCGCCCTCTCTCTTTCTCGGCTAGGGGAAGACGAAAGCGTGGAACAGCGGACAAGGTGGACACTGTGGTCGACGTGTCAGCGGAGAAGGTCGCCGACGCACGTCTGCATGTCTCGTGAAAGAGCGGAGCACCGAGCACGTGTGCCTCCGCTAGCAGACGGCGCACCATCGCGGCGTCTGCCTGCTGACGGAGCGCATGTGCCGCAGGAAACCGTGGCATTCCCGCTGATGTTTTTGACTAGACTGGAGCAGAAGATAGAAAGAGGAACCACCGCGGGATGCATCAGTACTTCTTCATACGCCCTGTCGTAGGGATAAACACGAGTGTCAATGATAGTTAGAGAAGACGAAACGTGTGGCAATGTATTATCACACAGTCCGTGTAAAAGCGCCATCACACACACACACACACGCACACACACACACACACACACACACCACACCACACACACACACACTCACACACACACACACACGCACACACACACACACACATACACACACACACACACACACACACACACAACACACACACACACAACACACACACACACACACATATAATATATTATATATAATATATATATATATTAATATACATACATAGTTCGTTTTTACACGTATCTCTGCTGATACGCATCCGTAGTAGTGTAAGAACCCTTAAAATTTAATAATAAGGTTGAAGCCTATGCTCTCCGATGCGGCATAAAAGCTGAGAGTGGTTTCCTTCATAACAATAGGCAATATTGCGCAGCCAAAGCTTGCCGTGTAGTGACTCTTAAATGCCGCCGATTATAGATGTTGCTTTGGAACCGGCGTTAAAGATTTTATAGCTGCCCGCCCGCACGCACTTGTTCTAACTTAACTCTCCCTCACTCGCCCTCGCTCTCTCGCCTTCTCTCTCTCTCCTCTTCCTCTCTCTCTCTTCTCTTTCTCTCTCTAGCTCTCTCGAGGCGCGCACGCCCCACCTTCTATCTCTCTCTCTCTCTCTCTCTCTCTCTCTCTCTCTTCTCTCTCTCTCTCTCTCTGACTCCGCTCCTTCTCCTTTGCTGATCTCGCGCTTTCTCTCTCTCTCTCTTTTGCCTTTCTCTCTCTCTCTCTCTCTCTCGCGCTCTCTCTCTCTCTCTGTCTGTCTGTATGTCTCGCTCGCTCGCTCGCCGGCCCGCGTTCAATCTCGTCCTTTCATATTCAGGCTAATCGTTGTTCAATGCTGCCGACTTGAGCCGTGTGCAGTTTGCAGTTTTGCTCATCTGCTAGTATATAGACGGAGCCTATAGTGAGCGTATTTGTTTATGTGTGTGTACACAGTCAGAACTAAGCACTCTCTGTTCAACCCAACATGAATGCGATAAGAAGTATCGTGACACAGGCATTCTGCGTTTTCTTTGCTATTCAAATGTCCCTAACCGCATGCCTTCACAGGCGACTCGATAGGTAAATAGATAGATGGAAACAGCTAGATAGATAGATGGATAGATATATATATGCACTATTTTTTCGTTCACCCTCGATAATAATGTTATATGAAAAACATTACATATAGTTTTTATAGGAAACGATTATATTGAATAAACCTAAAGTAAACCCCTGTATTCTCTACAATATTTTTGTCCCTGCGACCATACGCAGCAAAGAATATACTATATGTATATACTTGAGTAATACGCAGCGAGAGACCCAAGGTAATTATTGTTCAGTAACAATGATCTCCGTGGTTGTTTAACCTTTGTTTGATATTACCGGTTTAATGGTAGACATAGTAGTTGCTCTCGCTCGAAAAATGAATGATAAAAGCCAGCTCTCGCCGATTTATCGATTGGCGCTTCGATCTGCGATGCTCTCTCGTTGCGTCGTTGATGCAGTACGCAATCATTGCATCGCAGCGCTACACATGGCCCTCAGCTAATGTCCTTCCGCGACGACCACGACACCTAGCGGCTGAATCAGTGTAGCGCGCCATTAGGTGGTGAACAACAGTAGAAGGCGTCCATAGGCGGCAGGCCTGAATAAGCATCGAACAGAAATTAATTAAAAATACTCATACTGTTACTTCGCTTACACAACATACACTTTATTCATGTGAAATAACTACAGATTCATGCTCTATGCTCTGCTCGAAACATTTGCCAGCTCTATGATGCGAATTTCTTGTGTGTGACGTGTGTGTGGCACATACGCGGCATGTATGTGACGTGTGTGTGTGTGTGTGACTTGTATGTGACATGTGTGTGACGTGTATGTGACATGTGCGTAACATGTAGGCGACATGTATGTATGTAACATATATGCGACATATAAGTGACATACAGGTGACGTGTATGTGACATGTATGTGACATGTATGTGACATGTATATGACACGTATGTGACATGTATCTGGCATGTATGTGACATTATCTGGCATGTATGTGGCGTTTATGTGGCATGTACGTGACCGCTAACAGTGCGCATGCACTCACACCGATGTAGGATGAGTAAGATGAGACATCTTTATCGTATACATGAATTTTATTCGGTCATTATTGCGTGCAAGTTCATTTCCCACGCCTTATGTGACTCAAATTGACGCATACAGCCACATGTGACACAGGCATACACAGAACTGTCCCTAAAAATAATACAAACATCTAACTGTGGCGTAGAATTCACATTTAACAGATGTGTATCTGGCCATTATTCTGACGTGACGCATCAGCCGCACAACCACACCCCGCGTAAAGCGAACCCACGCCGATCGTAGATTAACGGCGCTCGATCGTCACGTGTTCTATGACGTCACGGTGACGCACTATGACGCGTTACTCTTGGACGGTGACGTCGCATTACCGGCGGTCGTTGGATTTGTGGTGATTTCTCTTCGGCGCGAAGTGATTTCCTCGTCGCTGGATTAGCTCTTCTGTCGCGACGACGGCTCTCTCTCTCGATTTTCGATTAGTGACGTCGCGCCGCGCACCGCGGTCTCACACCTTTGCTGAACCGGACACGGATCGATCAAAGGGGACGCGGTTGCTTGCCGCGGTCAGTTTGTGTAGTTGGAAGTGATGCACTGCGGGGACGGGTAACATTTGTGAGCGGCTCTGGTTAAGCCGTATTCATGCGTGTTAGGGATAGCTAGTCAGCCGACATTGATGCGCACACTCTATTATCTTCTCACTCGATCTGCCTCGCTCACTTCTTCTCTTACTCTCCGCACTCTCTCGTACCTTCTCTCTCTCATCTATCTCTTCTCTTACTCTCGACATCTTTCATTCGTCTTATATATGTATATGTATATATAAATATATTATATATATATATAATATATATATAGATATGTGTGTGCATTGTGCGTGTGTGGTGTGTGGGTGGTGGGGTGTGTGTGCTATGCTGTGTGTGTCGTGTTGTGTGTGTGTGTGTGTGTATGGGTGTGTGCTGTGTGGTGTGGGGTGTGTGTGTGTGTGTGTGTGTGTGTATGTGTCATGTGCGAGTTGTGTGGATGGTGTGTGTGTGTGTGTGTGTGTGCTGTGTGTGTGGTGTGTGTGTGTGTGTCCTGAGTGAGTGTGCCGCCAGGTGCTGCGCGCGGAGATACCTCTCTCTCTCTCCCTCTCTCGTCCTCGCCCACTCGTTATGTTTTTATCGGTCCCATACGCCATAGTCATACAAGGAAACGCTCTAAAGAAACCCATCATTCGAAAGAGGAAAAACAAATATAATA
>NW_014577064.1:0-418 GCF_000485595.1 Priapulus caudatus | reverse complement strand
ATATATATATATATATATATATATATATAATATACATACATAGTCGTTTTTACACGTATCTCCGCTGATACGCATCCGTAGTACATCGTAAGAACCCTTAAAATTTAATAATAAGGTTGAAGCCTATGCTCTCCGATGCGGCATAAAAGCTGAGAGTGGTTTCCTTCATAAAATAGGCAATATTGCGCAGCAAAGCTTGCCGTGTAGTGAACTCTTAAATGCCGCCGATATAGATGATGCTTTGGAACGGGTTAAAGATTTTATAGCTGCCCGCCCGCACGCACTTGTCTAACTTAACTCTCCCTCACATCTCTCTCTCTTTCTCTTTCTCTCTCTAGCTCTCTCGAGCGCGCACGCCCCCAACCCCTTTCTATCTCTCTCTCTCTCTCTCTCTCTCTCTCTCTCTCTCTCTCTCTCT
>NW_014577063.1:1401551-1402551 GCF_000485595.1 Priapulus caudatus | reverse complement strand
CTATAGGCAAACACTCCATTCGATCGGCTAAAACGAAATGCTAATTTATCCAAATGTTACTGAAACCTAGTCCGATAAAAACCTTGATAACTAACGAACGGATGAGAATAATTAAGATGTAAACACATGCTTGTAAAGGTGAAATAACAGGCTTTCAGATGGTATAAAATATATTAATATAGGAAGGGAAATATTCACACAGTGACATTATGAAATATAGTAAAATTAGCCGTTTGCAGTGTTCTGCTGCAGAACAATAGCGGAATTTAGCGGAATTTAGCGGAATAGCGGAGATCCCTACTTCAAATGTCGATGAAAATCGGCCTNGCGTGCGTGCGTGTGTGTGTGTGTGTGTGTGTGTGTTTGTGTGTGTGTGTGTGTGTTAATGCGAGTCAACATACACGCGTCTTTATATCGCGTGCGTTCGTGCGTGTCTATACATATGCGTGAGCATACGTACGTCTGTGCGTGCGTGCATGCGTGCGTGCGGGCGTGCGTGCGTGCGTGCATCCGTGTGTATCTACGCGTGTGAGCATAAGTACGTCTGTGCGTGCGTGCGTGCATCCGTGTGTATCTACGCGTGTGAGCATACGTACGTCTGTGCGTGCGTGCGTGCATCCGTGTGTATCTACGCGTGTGAGCATGCGTACGTCTGTGCGTGCGTGCGTGCATCCGTGTGTATCTTCGCATGTGAGCATACGTAGGTCTGTGCGTGCGTGCGTGCGTGCGTGCGTGTGCAGGCGTCTGCGTGTAGCTCGGCGGTCTGCAGTGACGAGTGACTTTCCGGCGTGCTGCTGCTGCGAAGAAGAGGAGATAGCTGCCGATTTCCTTCGTCTAACACGTACGCACGGCGCCGACGCACGCGTATTTGGAAATTGCGCCGTGACGGAGCGAAAATTTGCGAGAAAATTTGCCGTAAATTCACGCCGCTCTTAGCTCGCCGCTGCATATATATATATATATATATATATATATATTGATATATATATATATATATATA
>NW_014577063.1:1393808-1401178 GCF_000485595.1 Priapulus caudatus | reverse complement strand
CTAACCCTAACCCTAATTCTAACCCTAACCCTAACTATAACACTAAACTATTATATTGATATAATATTATATTTAGGTGCAAATCCACTTTAGGCACCTTGCCCTTGGGGATCACGAAGTGATCATGATGCACAGATTGCTGTGTATCATCAACTGATGCACAGACTTTCCGTATATCAAGGAATGATGCAAAAACCCTAACCTTAACCCTAGCCCTAACCCTAACCTTAACATACTTCGTGATACATAACTTCATAAGCCTCAGGTTATACTTTATGACTTAGGGTTAGGGTTAGGGGTTTTGCATCATTCCTTGATATACGGAAAGTCTGTGCATCAGTTGATGTAGACCGAATAATTCTGTCCCATATAACCTTTTTTATATTTTGGTGAGGGTTATTGGGACAGAACGGTGTAATAGTATTGGTATTGCTATTATAAGCTAAAGACAAGCATCTCCATGCTGATCTTTAATCTAAAGTTCATTGAAATTTCGTGAGATCGCATGCAAAATGCATGCGCTGCGAATGCGGCCCGTACGCCGCTATTGGCGCGAAAAAAACCTACCGTTCCCTTCTACATAGCTTTACCTTGTTACTGATATTTGTATACATTCACTTCAATCGTTATTCACTTCTTAAAAGATTGTTTTTCAGAAACCCGCTTCATTTAACTTTTGTAAATTACGTGCGCCATTTACAAACAATCAGACCAATCAGAGCGAGTCTATCAGCCCTCCTACAGCGCCACAGATACAAGCGAGAACCAGGGGCTATTGTAAGACTCGCTCTGATTGGTCTGATTGTTTGTCAATGGCGATGTAATTTAGGAAAGTGGAACGAAGCAGCGTTTATGAAAAACAATCTTTTAAGAAGTGAATAACGATTGAAGTGAATGTATACACATATCAGTAGCAAGGTAAAGCCATGTAGAAGGGAACGGTAGGTTTTTTTACGCGCCAATAGCGGCGTACGGGCCGCATTCGCAGCGCATGCATTTTGCATGCGATCTCACGAAATTTCAATGAGCCCTGTTCTGTCCCAATAACCCTCACCAAAATATAAAAAGGTTATATGGGACAGAATTATTCGGTCTACAGTTGATGATACAAAGAAATCTGTGCATCACTTCGTGATACCTAAGGTGCCTAAAGTGGATTTGCGCCCTCTAGTACTATAGCCCGCGTTCATTAACTGCCGCAGGGCTATTCCTATAGAACATTGTCAGCTCAATTTCGCTACTGCATTTGGTCCTGATTGGTTCCACGAAAAATGGCTCAGAAAACGCAAAATGGTTGGGCTTTTTAACACTTATTTATCTACATGGACATCTCACCTATCTTTTTGAACACTTTCCACAACTATACACCATGTATTTATCTCTTTAATAGCTTTATTCCTCACAAGTCAGCACTACTGGCTGTACCATTTGAAATATTGTGGCGTGCGAACGCGTGACGTACCGTCACCGGTATTGTATATACATGCACCATAGCTAGCTGCCATGTGTTTTGCTTACATATCCGGTGACGTCACGCGTTCGCACGCCACAATATTTCAAATGGTATAGCCAGTAGTGCTGACTTGTGAGGAATAAAGCTATTAAAGGCATAAATACGTTGTGGAAAGTGTTCAAAAAGATAGGTGAGATGTTCATGTAGATAAATAAGTGTTAAAAAGCCCGATCATTTTGCGTTTTCTGAGCCATTTTTCGTGGAACCAATCCGGACCAAATGCAGTAGCGAAATTGAGCTGAAAATGTTCTATAGCCCTTCGGCAGTTAATGAACGCGGGCTATAGTACTAGAGCTACATAGCCTAGTATTTGGACGCTCGCCCGAAACTGGACGCTCCTAAGTGCTCTTTTGTTTTCTCTTGTTTTCTTTTTGGTTGAATCTTGTTTTGCAGGGTCGTAGGAAATAGTGGCCATGCTCTTTTGTTTTCTTTTTGTTTTGCCTTGTAACCTGACACACATAACACAGTCTTACTAACTTGGTACATTGCAAATTGTTTCAATCAAATGTTTCCATGAGTGACCGGGTTGGCCGCCATGTTTGTTTATTGTAACCGTTTTCGATGGGCGAGATGCGCAGATGACTACTGCGCATGCTGCGCATGCACCCTTGCAAAACAAGAGGTGCCTGTGCGCATGCGCACTTAGGAGCATCCAGTTTCGGGCGAGCGTCCAAATACTACGGTACAGGCCTAGTCCTTTCACTTTCAGATACCCTACCGTTACGTTATGTTATGTTATGTTCTTATACTTGTTGGTGTCCACTACACTGGATATAATGACAAGGGCTATAGCTAGCCATGAGGGCCATGTTGGCTTATGCTAGTACCATGCATAATAGTTAATACTATACTAGTATTACTAGGCCAAGAGATTGTGTCAATGAGTGTGTGTTTATACGATATGCACCGCACGTTATCATACAACACAGTGATGAACAAGTATCACAGCAACATTTATTACAAATATATTAAAGTTGAGCACATATGCAAAAACACAATACGCATAATTTTACCACAAATACGTACATTGTACTGTAGACTAGTGTAGACTATACAGTGTAATGTAGTAGTATTGTGCTATATATATATATTTGTGCATCATTTTGAGATAATATTAATTATAGTATAATTAATATTCACATATAATTTAATATAGTTTACACGTTCTTTTACATGTAAAGTAAAGAATTGGGGTCAAACATTGGTTAGTAACTTAGTCTGTTACATCTTTCATACTGCCTATCTAAGACACTATGCCAGTTACCACATTCCACCTATGCAGCATTAATTACTCGCAGAAATGGAAGTGCATTCATTGTTGAGTAAAGTAGATGGATAGAAAAAAAATTATGCATTGACTTCACACCTCGGCTCAACGAGAGATTTCAGCTATCATTTCTTGTGGCCAGCAGTGTAGATTTAATCTCCTAAAATCACATTTGGCAGCAATGATGGTGCAAACTGCTGTAAGTCAGTTTTCTGTCTGCTCGCAATGTTGGCAGCAAATGCTTGCGGCCAAGAAATTCCTGATAAACCATATAGTAAACACACAAAAGATTCTGCCTGGATGTGAAAACCTTTGCTGTTCCCCTTTCTTTGTCAGAAAATACTTGCTGCCTGGCAAAAACAAATTATTTCTAACTTCAATGATGTATGAGGATGATGTTTGTTTTATGGTCCTACAGGCTATAGTGACAGTAATGTAGGATAAAGTTCATAAAGTTTATTAAACTGCAAAGTACGTTTGTACCACCTGTAGCCAGTTAGATATATAATAACTTTCCTGTAAGTAAACGCGGCTTGGGTTTTTGCCAGGCAGCTGCATTTGACCCTGGCATGACAATGAATAATACAATGATGAATCATATGGTGGCACGTACGCTAATAACGTGGTATTGGACATGTTGTGTTTGCTTGCTGGTGTTTGTGAATTCCCGCCAATATTCGCTAAGAAATACAAATTTGAGTACTTTAAAATGAGGTGTAAGTTTCATAACAGCTGTAGAGAGTGAATTTTTGCTGAAATTGAAATTATTATTCAATGTAGTGCTATTTGTGCAGTACTCGTCTTATCCAGTGTCAGAATTATCTCAACAAAACATACTTTTGCTCTGCGTGTGAAAGAAATATAGAAATAGAAATATATCCTAAGGTATGTACGGATGTTTAATTATTGAGTTTTGTCTAATAACCGTTGTAGGACAAAAGATTTATACGCTTTGGGAGATTGCTGTCCATGTGCTAGGGATGGCCAACAAGCGAATTCAGCCAACGAGTAGGGTTTACGACCATAGCTTTAGCTCAGATACTGACTCAGACGGTGACCAAGCTAGAGGCAGGCCTGCCAGGTAAGTGTCATTCATGTTATCTATCTCTACGCCGTCATCTCATGTTAGGTCTATCCATTCTCATAAAGCCACAGTTATGTCTCAACAATCTATTTTTATAATTACTTATATATATATATTGCTGTAGATATAATAATTATGTTTATATACAAATACTACATATATATATACATATATGTATACAAACAGCATTATTAAAACAAATCTGAATTTGGATTGTGTGTACATAGTAGTTTCACTAGATTGTAAATTTGTTTTTACATACATGATAGGTATAATTTTTCACTTGTCAATTACGTTAAATTGTTTGTTTTTTTACGTTTTCTGGCTTTATTGTATGGAAAACGATATATAAAGAAGCAATCTGGGATGCTTGAAAGAAGCAACTTGAAAGCTTTCTGTGACGCCTTGATAAAATTCCACTTGATCCAGGGTGTTAGCCAGGAAAAAAATCGGGGAGTCTCACCATCTGAGCGAAGCGCCCTAGGGGGTAGGGTGTGGGAGGGGTTTTCCCCTCCTACGGTGTGGAAATCTTTTAAAACCTTACCTTAAAATGGAGGAAATTTAGTCTGAAATGCCAAAAAGACAGGAATCTGATTGGGAATTGGGCCGCCCTCATGCCGTTTCTATCAAATTTCATCCGTCTCATCCAAGAAGAGGCCGTCCAAAAGACGGGTAGATGGGTCTCTGGCTAACACACTGACTTGATCACAGTACCGTATATCGCAATGATCCGTTCCAGGTCGTTCTATCCGCTAGAGGATCTACAGTCGATCATGAGCGACCGGGACAGCGTGAAGAACTCTGGCAGCGTGTCCGCGTCGGGGTCAGGGGGCGGCGGCGGCGGCGGCGGCGGCGGCGGCGGGGCCGACTCCTGCGACTCGTACATGTCGCCGAAGCAGAGCGGCCACGGGGGCGCACGCAATCGAACGCGCAACAACATCTCGCTCGGGCCCGCGCGGAATCAGGGCATCCAGACGCAGACGCGCTCCAACGAACAGCAGACGCAGACGCGGTCGAACGAACAGCAGACGCAGACGCGGTCGAACGAACAGCAGACGCAGACGACACCGGCCAACGCGGCCGACAGTGGTGAGAATCTGAGAGAAGTGTGAGGAAGAACCGTGAGAAGTGTAATATCATTGTATCTCACAGTTGTAGCGATATATCTCACATGTGCATATTATTTATTATCATTTCGTTTTATTTTTCAGTCGTTTGCGATATTGATGTGCTGCACATTTGATCATTTTATGTAAAAATGTGCAATATAAATAAATAAAATAATAATAATAATAATAACAGGGTGCTACAAAAAAAAATTGTCTACTTGCTGTCGGGCAAGTGGGTTATGAAACTAGTTGCCCGGAGGCAAAAGTCACTTGCCAGAAAAACATAAAGAAATACATACGATTTTTTTCTAATATGAATTTAAACGGTAAATTACGTAAATTAAGGTCCAACTCGTCAACATCCAGCATTTCACTTAACGGCACAGTAGAAAGTTGAACAGCTGATACGAGTTTGTCCTTTGTATACAAAATATATTCACAGCACGCAGTTTGTTTTTATTTTTTATTTTTTTAATTCACTTTATTATCAAAAACCCACCACACTCTCACAATAATTTAATAAAATATGTTCACGTTTATTTGGGGCTGGATCGTAATGCCCCCTTCACACCAGGCCCCGATCTCACTACGCTCGTACTATATGCTCTAAGAGCGTGGTGGAAACGTGTAGAACGCAGTATGAACGTATATGGACGTACTGCGATCGCGATCGAGCGCGGTGCAGTCACCATGAGCATGGAAAGCGTGGCCAAACTTTGAGCATGTTCAAAACAATTGTGGTGCGAGCGTGGCAGAAAGACAGCGCAGTCCGGGCGTATTAGAGACGTGGAAGGCGTAGTACCCGTGTAACTTGAGCATAGTACGAACTTAATGATCGTATTGCAAGCGTGTCGGGTGCGTGGAAATTGTCGCCCCGTTCTCAGCACGATATCAATACGTTTTCATCACGGTCTTACTACGTCCATGGAGATGTCTCTGCGACCTGACCATGCTCTCGCTATGACCATGTTGTGTCTCTAGCAAGCTCGACCCGTACTACGATTGTACTACGCCCAACACGCTCAGACCACGCCGTTGTGGCGTTTGCATTACGTGTTAGTTGCGTCAATACCATGCTCAGATCACGTCCTGCAAACTTGGGGTATAAATTGGGGTGCTACCCTCAGTACCCTGGCCACCCCACCAGTTTAGTGTCCACTATGGATGAGGCAACACTACTCCATGCCATGTTTCTTGTAGAAGGACAACTCGAATTACTTGATTGCCAAGCCCTCATCATGCTGAGGAGGATGAGGAGGAGAAATAGAAGTCTTTTGGCGGCATAGTTGTAGTATACTATTATACTATTATGGGTATAAAATCAGTAGAAAATAATCTTGATGTGAACAGCACGGCAGAACGAATGATGATGTCTAGAACGCGGCGCGGTATTTATATGGTTGTTGCCAGCTCGTGATTAAGTTGCACTAGGAGCGTGACTGGCGCGCAGTAGAGGCGCGGTGAGCGTTGCTTAGGCGCAGTGAAAACGTCGTTCGAACACAATGCGATCTGATTGCTCGCAATAAAGACGCAGTGAACGCAGTGCAAGCGTGATGCGGGCGTGGTGTTGAGCGTGGTGAAAGCTTGTTGAGCGCAATGAGATCGGGGTAAAGATGCACTTAGATCGTAGTATCGAAATCATTAGATCGTAGTATCGGCGCTGTGCCCAGCTGGGGCCCAATTGGCCACGCTCTCAACCACGCTCACCACGCTCGGGCAAACTTTTCGGCACGAGCGTGGGGCGATCGTGATGAGCGTAGCTCTAGTGTGAAGGGGCCTTAAGCACAGAGAATATAGCGGTGCATGCATGCAGATATAAATGAATGACCGCACAGTATACAGTGTATCTGTGTGTGTACTTCAGCAAAGAAAATCCCCATTCACAGGTTGCAGTAGAGGGCCAAACATTTGAGGTAGCTGATCACGTAACGACTATGCCTGGCCTGGGGGCCAGGTTTACATGTTGCTGTGTGCATGTTGTGCATATATATGACTGTATGCACTGATTGTTTCATTCGTATTGTTATTTTTTCATTCAAATCTCTTGGCAGCAAGGTAGCTTATGTCTGTGCAAAACAATGCAAGGGATGGGTGGAAACAGAAAAATATCATTATGTCTAGACATTCAATAAAAAAAACTTGCTTGCCCGAACGGGCAAGTGCCATTTCAAGCTACTTGCCCGGGGGCAAATTTTGGTTGCCCTGGGCAAGCGAGCAAGCAGGTTTGTCCCGCCCTGATGATAATAATAATAATATAAAGTGTGCAGAGAGTCTGAGAGAAGTGCGCAGGGAATCGGAGAGAAGTGCGCGGAGAATCTGGGAGAGAAGTGTGCAGAGAATCTGTGAGAAGTGTGCAGAGAATCTGTGAGAAGTGTGCAGAGAATCTGTGAGAAGTGT
>NW_014577063.1:1384833-1388329 GCF_000485595.1 Priapulus caudatus | reverse complement strand
TATATATATATTTATTTATTTATTTGTAAATCGTATGCATCGTGTTTTTCGTTCACGTTTGTTGAATGCGTGGCGACGAAAGTCGCGGCCATACAGTCTCGTCATGTGCTGTCGTTTTCCCATGCAGGAGTATTACAAGAGCGGGCTGATCCGCTGCCCTTCCAGTGTATCAATACCAGAGCTACGCGAGGCATGTGACTACCTGCTTATCCCGTTCGACGCGACGACGGTCAAGTGCCAGAACTTGCGTAAGTCAGCGTTTATTCTTCTTTAGTCGAGAAATCGACGTTGCTGACTAGGTGCCTTGGTCAGACGGAGTGGGGTTGAGAGGTGTGCTGCATTTGTAAGCTATTCCTTGATAAAATTTCGTGTATTTTTTCCTGTTGCAGAGTTACTCGGTGTATTAGTGTACTCGGTGCTTGCTCAGACAAGGTATAATATGTGTAATAAATATACAGTGGTGTGTGCAAACATTTGCAAGTGCAAGTACTTGCGTGTATCCACTTTGTTTGAATCAAATATAATGTTATCTGCAAGTATATTACTCCATATCCAAGTACTATACTCCATATGCAGTATAGTACATCATATTTTTCGCGTACAGATATTTTCGCGAATTCAGACTTGACGGACAATTTCGCGGTTGGTGAATTATTCGGTATTATTCGGTATGAATTATTTGTGTGATGAGTGAAGGCGTAGTGTATGATTTAGATAAGTTTCTTCCGTGTATAAGTTACGACATACATAAGCGCAACCTGAGGTGGGCATCCAACCTGCGGTGAGCACCGAGAGCGCACTCTCTCTTTTCCGCTATTAGTGTTGATAGCGTCTATGTCCCCCACGGTACTATCGGAGGGTACACTGGGTACGATTCGATATATCGGAAAGTACCTCGGGGGTACTATACGATATGTCGCTGCGTACCCTGCATTGTCCCACCGTACCCTGGGTACCCTGTATGTATTTCCGATGTTGTAAAACTAAAATATAAAAGCTAGCTCTTTGTTTAAAAAAAAGGAAAAAGAAAAATATAGTCAAACATAGCATACATTTTTATTGGATTGCGATGTTTTAAGGTTTCTTCTATGTGATGTGGTAACTTGACAGAGTGTATGTTTTATGACATCAGTTGGTTGAAAGTCAATGGGGACAATGCAGGGTACGCAGCGACATATCATATAGTACCCCGAGGTACACCCCAATATATCGAACCGTACCCAGGGTACCCTCCGATAGTATCCTGGGGGACATAGACCCTATCAGCGCTATTAGCAGGCATGAGAATTTCCCGCGGATTTCCGGGTTTTGGTTTTCATTTGAGTCATTCTTGAGATTGATGCAAAAAAAAACGAATAAAAAGTTTAGGGGGTAAGGTGGACTTTTTTGTCAAAATGGACGCCATTTTTAATTTAAACTTCATAAAAAGTCAGGAAAAGTACGTCAAATTTCACACAGAAGTAACGGAATTCCAGATAATTATCGCGGTGTATCTATGTAATGTAAATTAAGGCAAGATTTAAGTTAACCGCCACATAAAACATTGAAATTTTCATAGAAAATGACAAGACTTTGAATTGTTAGTCACGAAATTGGTCTTTTACTAAGAACAGAATGGACTTACAATTTTCCCCAGAATGCATGGAAATGGCCTATATCTGCCCTTCCAAATTTCACAAATTTCCCGTGGAGCATGTCCCCAGACCCCCCTAGCAGGACAGTGTGCTACGCACACTGTTATCGTGCCTTCGACACGAATTGAAATATTTCTTCCAAAAACATCTCAACCTGCTCTCATGCCTGTATTAGTCATTGCTATTTATTCATTGTTATTGATCGTCCGATGTCCTTGTTTATTACCTTGTTGCCGCCCGTATTCCCCTAGCAATCTGCATCTCTATGTCGCAATATGGAACTGTGGTTTCGCAACACTACAATTGTTTGCGCACAATGTGCAGTTGTCTTGCATACATGCCACCTGTATTGAAATGTGATTGTGCCCTAATAGGTTAAGATATAGATTGTGGGGAAAAAATTAAATTCTGCCTTGAAGGGTCAGCTGTTGAAAGCGGGTTTTCATGAAATGTGAACAAGCAGATATGAAATCTCGTTAAAATTATACATGTTGTATGTTGTTACTAATGTCTATACATATCCTCGATTAAAAAATTCCTCAGTTCATACAAGGAATTTTACCAAAAGTTATGTTGGGGGGGGGGGGCATATGTTGTGATATTTACAAATAATTTTAACAAAAATTATACTTATGGTGGGACAAGTGTTTTAAGCATGACTAATGATTGGCACTCTGCAGCAATGTTATGGCATATAGTATTACTAGGCAATGTTACGTAGGAGCGTAACGATACATTGAAATAGTATAATATATTGTGATCCATGTTCCATGCTTTCTGCTACAGGGTCTGCATTGCTCCAAAGCAGTGGGGATCGGCTTACACTGATTGTAGACGAGACGTCGTTTATAGTTGATCCGGCTATATTCACAGCCCATCCTAACACTATGCTTGGCAGGTAAGCCTAGAGCTAGCTTCAATGAAAATGTTACTGGTGCATGAACAGTGGAAACGAATTTTATTGGTCGATGTGGAATAACAAAGATATCCAGGGTTAGTGAATAATTTTATCAAGATTTTATCACATTATGAAAAAGAGATAATTAATAATATACTAAGAAACTTTGTGACTTGTTAAACTTATAATTGTGTTAAAACTCACTAATTACTAGTAATGGGAATCGGTCGGAATTTCATAATCGATTGTCGGTTACCCCCTAGTGATCAATGACAGGTTATATTGTAATAATCGATTAATTCAGTGTGCATGCATGATGTTATTTTATTTGACCTAAAACTAAGAGAGCTAGCCTAGGTTTCCATGGTATTGTTTCATACATTGTTCTGTTGTTCTAATATTGAACAACTTGTGTCTATTTTTCAGAATGTTTAGTTCATCCCTTGAGCACAACTTCACGAGACCTAATGAGCGTGGAGAGTATGAGGTTGCTCGTGGCATCAGTGCAACAGTTTTCAGGGCCATTTTGGTATGGAATAATTTAATCTTATCATCCTTAATTTGTTTACTTTCTTTGATTAGAGCCCTATTTAATGAAAGAGTATGGAAATCTTATGTTTTGGTGCCTACCATTTTTAGCTCACCTTGACATCGTCAAGATGAGCTATTGCCATGGGTCGTCGTTCGTCGTACGTCCGTCCGTCCGTCCGTCCCGTCCGTCAGTCCGTCAACATTTGGCTACGGTCAACGATAACTCGATCAGGAACGTTTGACCCACATGTTTGAAATTGGGTGTAGTTGTTACTGCTATGCTCCCATATTAAACGTCCTATTTTGGAGCACGCCAGTCGACGTACTTTCGAGCCACGGCAATTTTTTGGCAAAAATGGGAATTGCCATTAGTCAGTTCAGGCAGTTCAAGTTCAACGGATTTTGCTAATTTTTGGTATGTGAATGAATAAGT
>NW_014577063.1:1371512-1382860 GCF_000485595.1 Priapulus caudatus | reverse complement strand
CGTTTTGTTATTTTCGCGGTTGGTGAATTATTCGGTATTATTCGGTATGAATTATTTGCGTTTTGTTATTTTCGCGGTAGGGGACGCGTTCGCGAAATTCACGAAAATTAAACCACCGCAAAATATACAGCGTATACAGTATGTGACTTTGCTAACGACAAGCTTATCTGTTTCAGGTGGCCTTCTTCATGAATTGTCTAATGAGGGTGCTAGGAACCAGTTTGATATCTTCATTAACGAGCTGATCATGCCTGTTATGGTTACCTGCGCCCAGGTATGGAAAATGTTGTCATTACTGAACATTCAGTATGTTATGTTTTACATCTATGAGCTATCTTTAATTCTTGTACTCACTAATAGTTAGCTTCGGTATCAAATCAGTGGTAAAATGTTCCTTATCGTAAGGGTTAAATAATACTGGACATGATGTGGCCATGATGACGAGGTGCGCCGAGGATTGACACTTTGTGTCTTCCAATCACAGCCTACGTCGCACCAGTCTTATATTTTTAAAGATGGGGACCCATTGGACCACCAAATCGCCGATCTCAGGAACTAGGGCATTCTGCTCGCTAAAACCGTTTCCTACGATAGAGTTTGCCACAAATACGAAAATAACACGCTGTTTAGCGCACTGCGCTACGACCCTCTCAGCCACAGTGAGGGTAAAATAGAGTTCATAATAAGATGTACTACTGTGTACCAGGATACCACTGGATACAGGACACTGATAGCAGGAGCATGCATATTCCATACACACTGTGCGTGTAGGTGTTTACACTGAGAGTAGGAATCTATTAAATTGGCTACTGGCACATTGCAAAGCTGGTTCGCTGATCTGTTGTCAGGTTTCTCTTAATTACTTATTTGTACTTCTCGTGCACATTAATTCTACTGACGACTATTTTGCACGCCAAGTTTTTGAGTGGAAAAACGCATTCGTTTCTTTGGAAAATTAAGTTTTATGAGAAAATGTACATGTCCTGAGTTGAGTGGTTCATAATCTGAGTTGCCATAACGCCGGGTGTGACTGTATTAGGAAAAAACCGTTATTTGAAATATGAGATAAATTTATTTAAATTAAATACATAGGATGTTAAATCAGTTGCAAAATACACAAATCTAAATAAAAGGGATTATCTGATTGATTTCAGTAAATGTAATTTAATGTATGCATGCAACTGTGCGAGCATATATTAGGGATTACATTAAATCTTGTTAATGAAATTTACATTTTTCCAATGAAGTCCTACCAAAATCAATCGCGTGACTTGATCTTGCATCTTGTATATAATGATGAATAATTTTTTTTTACTCTACTACAGAGAGGTGACAGGGAATGCCACATAGTTGTACTGACCGATGACGATGTTGTGGACTGGGACGAGGAGTATCCACCCAACATGGGCGAAGAGTACTCACAGAGTAAGTAATCTGTAAGCTGTGAAACATCTGATAGTTCATCAACTTAACCGCAAGTTAGTTGAAATCATCCAGGACTTGCCCTGTTGATGGCACCGATGGCTTTTTTCCATGGTAGTTCTACACGTGTCTGGTTGCTTGTGTAGCTATAAGTTTGCTGCTTGTGTGTGTGTGTGTGTAGTGCCAAACTGAGAGGATAGCATAGGTTTCATGTGAGAATTGAAGTGTCTGCGAGGATTCCAGCTGCATGATAATCAGGGTCTTGCAAAGCTGCATACCTTGAATTTTCCACTTTGTACATGTTGTACATGTTTTTGGGGACTTTCTTTGAACTAAGAGCCAACCAAATTTGCGCAGTATGACTTGATAATCATAATACAGTAGACTGGCCCTCTAGGATATTTTGTGTTCGTGTGCGCATAAGTTTCAGCAACCGTATAATTACATGCGCATCTCAATCAAGTTAATCAAATATCTCGTGACTCAATCAATAAATAACAGACTACAAAATCCTACAGCTATTCATTAAATGGGTGTATCAACTTAGCATTTCAAATTAATATATTGTCCAGCGTGCATAAATTGGGGCGCTAGTGAAATTGGCATTTTTCCTCTTTGAGTTCGTTTTAGAAAACAAGAATTACGCAATGATGCAGGTGTTTTTTAGGCATGGTATTAAAAAATTGTGGCAGATGTTCTGATTTTGATTCTCAGTTCTCTTATTTGTTTCTAGCACCTGGTAAGAAAGTTGAATACTCTGGTACAAACATTGGAATAACATGTACTATTAGATGGTTTATTGAAATTTGGTTATCTAATGTGCAAGCATTGTTATTCGTAATTGTGTCATGCGTGTTTTAAGGTGCAACTGTAATTTATTGCTAGTTTTACCATGTGACAATCACTACAGTATGCATAACACAACTTAATAGGGACACTGTGGATGTGATGAATTTTTCTATGAACAGGCTGATTTATTTTAACTACCAGAACTAGAAACTAAGTTTACTACACCCGACCAAGTATTCAAAAAAAAGTCACAATCACAAATAACTGCCTCATTAGGGAAAAAATGTGCTACGCCATTCAAAGCTACACACTTCAACAGAGTTTGAGTATCACCATATATTTACAGTTTGCTGTGATTATGTTGCTTGTAGTTAGTATAGCCATGGTTTAGCAAAACGAGAGAAAATGTATGTAGTATTGCAGTGCGGAATATTTCGATTTCGGCCAAAGTCAGGAGTCTGATTCAGTACAGAGGCAGTACAGCAATAGGCATGCAGTTACAGAGGCATTAGAGCAGTAGAGTAGAAATGCAGTAATGCAGATAGTCAGCAATACTGAGCTGTACAGCCTCTAAAACCACAATTGTATTCGACTAGATAAATGAGGTTTAATCAGAAAATAAATTGAAATGAGTTTCAGTATTGAGCTCAAACTTTAGATTGGCTAACGTTGAAAGTATATCGTCACCTGGGGACCGTTGTCGGAAACAAAGTTATTCTTAAAATTAGTCTTAACATCAGCTTTACCTCTTAGAATTAATATTGACAGAAACATGGTAAAGTTACGCGTTTCTCATACGCACCGTATAGAGGTCCTGTCCACGAGAGAAAGTTAAATTAACTAATGTTAAGATTAAAAGATTATGTTAAAAGATTGTTAAAAGATTATGTTAAGAGGCTAATGTTAAGATTTATATTTTTCTGACGACGGGCCCCTGACACTTAGCCGGTTATTGGTTTAGCATTGACTGTGGGATGTAAAAAAAACGTTGGCCACTAGTAAGCAAAGTCTGTTGGTTTGATGGGTTTCGTAGCATAGCATAGTGATCAGGAGTGTATAGTGATGAATAACCATGGGATCGTTAGAGTGGTTCTACAAGGATTGTAATGGACAGCTGATGAGCAATCACCTTTTGTCTCTGACACAGACGCACAATTCATATTACTCTGTAATATACGTACACGCACGCAAGGGGGGAAACCTAGATATATAAATGGATGGACGGACAATGGTTAGACAGATGGATGGAAGGACATAGATAAATCGAGAGAGAGAGAGAGAGAAGGAGGGAAGGGGGAGGGGCGAGTGAGCAGGTGGAACGTGCACGTGAGTGAAATTTCCATTGATGAGCATGGCATGACGTGTTTATTGTAGTGCAGTGGCAATACCAATTCAATTCAATGTCAGATGACAATCTAGCTTGCTCATCAAGGTTCATTGTTGAAGAGAAATGTATACATTTTGGATATTGGATTTCCTCATTATCATTGTTCAAACAGGTTTGTCTATAATTGCACATCTCTTCAGTTCTGCAATTCTAAAGAAATCCTTTTGTCAGGAGCCAGACTGCTTTCTACAGTGTCAGTGTCGCTTTTGCTACAATACGGTACCGAGTTAGAGGCTTATGAAATATACTAGTACACCCAGGCACTTAGTTGACAGGATATTCTTTTCCCGTCTATTCTTTACCCATAAAAACTAGACGTTAGGAGGATACAGACAGATTGATACTCTTCCCTGTCGTACTGTAGGTAAAAGTGATAATAAATTGCTGCCGATATAGTACAGAGACTCCCCGACTTACGAACAGGTTCGGTTCCGAGCGGTCGTTCGTAATTAGTTGATTTGTTCGTAAGTCGAACATATGTACGTACGTATACAGTATTTTACAGTAGTGTAGTATATGTACGTGTGAACATCGAGTAACCTAGAAGTGTACATAGTGTAAACATATACGTGAATACAGGAGTTGGCGAAAGTCAAAATCAGGGGGGTGATTGTGTCTGTTTATTTACCAATATTGACATTATACACTAATGGACTTCAGGGCAAATTGTTTGTATCATCAAAAGTTTAACTTGAATGTTCATAAGTTGGGGAGTCTCTGTAATGTCGAAAGTATTTTGCTATTATTTATTGCTGCTTTGTCGCACGGCTGTGACACAGAGGGGAAGCTTTGTTGCATTGCCGCCACCCAGGCTGCATGCACTTGCGTTTTACGTTTTTTGAAAATTTTCTGGATGATTAACTTAATTGTCACTGGCTATGAAATAATAAATTGGAAAATGGCTAGAAAATGTGTTGCACTGTCGGCGAAGGCTTAGTAATAATAGAACCTGGCAGGCCAACTTGGGCGAACTTTGAAATGGCAGTGTTTGAAATGGCAGTGTTTTGTGTGTAAAACGTACAACAGTTGGCCACTGACACAATGCTTTACTGAAGTCACCCTTGCAAGCCTGCACAACATGTTTTCCCAAGCACATCTTCTGGTGACAACCATACTGTCACGTACACACACACCAGACATGCACAACAAACAGACTAATTAGTCCGTGGAATATTAAATTGCTTGTTGGTCTTGGTTTTAATTTCATGAGATGAAGACTGTGCAGTGATATTGACTCTGTTGTTGTCAGCATTGGCATCTGTTGTTGTCGGTCTCGGGGAATGAGAGAGAACCTACGGTGTTTATACTTTATATGCATCGTCATGGTTGAAATAATACAAATGTAAGGTGAATGTAGGGTCAGTGATCAATCAAGTCGGTTAACTCAAGTCAGTCAACAATCAATTACGGGTTAGTGGCGGAAATACAGAGAACAGTATTTTGGTGGATAACCCAGGTAGAAACACTTTTACAACTGTTAACTGTCTTTTCTGGAGTGCCCTTTTTCTCTTTATTTACCTGTTGGTGCACGAGGTAGTTGAAGATATAATTCTTCACCATGCTATGAATGATATTGCTATAATGGCCATAGAGGATTCCCATGTTGAATTCAGATGACCTTAATTCAGAAGTAAAAATCTTTTAAAAATCAATCTGTAATTATTAAGCTTTTAGGAGCTGTTCAGAGTAATGTTGCAAATTGGAATAGGCAGTTATCAAAACTGTAGTGAAACATATATTTAGTTTTATGTTTTTAAGCGCTTACACAGTTAGTTTATTCATTAAGAGAGTGTCACACAATGGTGTGCAAATTGAAAAACCTTGCCTTTGATGTCTCTGATCGGGGTTTTCTCTGTTGATTTTAGTCATCTATAGCACAGCGATGTACCGATTCTTCAAGTACATTGAGAATAGAGACGTTGCCAAAATTGTATTGAAAGAGAGAGGATTGAAAAAGATTCGACTGGGCATTGAGGGGTACCCGACCTACAAGGAAAAGGTGAAGAAACGGCCAGGTGGACGACCTGAGGTACGTGCAATCGTATTCTATTCAAGCTCTCTGCTATGTAGTGGGTGAATGGGAATAAGCACCGGCAACTACTAGCAGCACCATTTTAATGCTACGACAGTGCATCTGAGGGTGTCGTGGGACTAAACATCACTGTATCATGTTGATGTATGGATGCCAGGTGGTTCATACGATGAAAGCCCCTGTGGGTAGTGTGTGTTACATTATGAACCCAATCCTACCCAATAAACTATGACCGCTTTGCATTCCATCCATGCTGAATTTCCTGCAGAAGTAGTAATTTAAGGCTTTAAGTCTAGGATTTAAGGCTAGAGCTAAAAATAGTTGAGTAAAAATGTGTTAGCTTAGTGTTTTTATGCAATAACTTCACACCAATGCACAGATTGAAGAGTTTTCAGCCCTCGTTTTATATATGCAGCCGACTACATGTATATCACGTCTGCTAAAATTAGCTCTGGTGGAATGATCGCAAAACTCTTCAACTTGTGCATTGGTGTTATTGTATAACACTACCAAGTTAATGTATTTTTACCACATTATTTTACTTCGCTATTAATGTTTTGCCACATTAGCTGGGAATCAGATTCAGCGACGATTGGCAAGTTGCGTAGTTTATGAAGTACGTTGTTTACACGATTACAGGTATACGTAAATTAATGTTTTGTAGGTGATATACAACTACGTGCAGCGGCCATTCATTCGCATGTCGTGGGAGAAGGAAGAGAACAAGAGCCGCCATGTTGATTTCCAGTGCGTGAAAAGCAAATCGATTACGAACCTGGCAGAGGCGTCTGTAGACCCAGGCCCCGATCAGGTATGAAAAATACTCTGTTTGAGTGTTACGTTTCCCGATTCTAAATGTCGGTTTTTTAATGTCATGAATATAGTCATAAATTACTCCGCTCTTGTTATTAAATAATATATCATTTTATCCGACTTCAAAGCTGTCACTAAAAGCTGTGATCCAGCCCATGTTATACATTTTTAAGCCCCTACTTCGCACTTGGTGGGAATGCTGCATTGTAGTCTGACCACTTCTGCAGTGCTGAGTGTTTGCATTGCCTACACGTGTGAACTTATTGGATTTTTAGCTTATGTGCTGTAGTCAGATGAAGCTTGTTGGGTAGTGCAAGTGCGTCCATGATCAACAACGACAAACACAAGTATAAACAGCATTACCTAGCGTTAATTGGATTGCAGAGTGCAATCTATATCAGTCTATATCTATCAGTCTCTATTGTTCATCAGTCGGTCACTTGGTCCCGCGGTCACACAGTCGGTTGGTCGTTCGGTCGCGGCCTGCCTGCCTGTCTGCCTAATTGATCTAGCTATCTATCTATCTATCTATCGATCGATCTATCTATCTATCTATCTATCTATCTATCTATCTATCTATCTATCTATCTATCTGTCTATTAGTATGTTAAAAAGTTTTTAATGCAAGGATATATAATAATAATATAGACCCTTGCTTTACATGGGTCACGATGGTCACATACTGTATATATATATGTGCTGAGAATTGCACAAGGACACAATTTTTGCTTCTTTGATATAATATAATATATAATTCTTTGATTCTGTGTGTGAGTTTGTAGGTTTAGCACAATGGCTTAAGGTATAGACCCAACATAACCAATTCATATATCATGCTTATTGTTTAATCTCGAGGTAGACGAAGAAAAAGCAGCTGGAGTGTGCAGCGGCCGATAGAATTGCGCTCTCTATAGACTGCCTCCATGTGTACTTGTAGCTAAGCTTATAAATAGGGCCTGATGTTGATTGTTAACGATCGACTTACATAGTGTGTCTTTTGTACAACTACTGTATATAAGCCGTATTTTTCGCGTACAGATATTTTCGCGAAATCAGACTTGACGGACAATTTCGTGAGTGGTCACAATTTCCCGGTCGGGGACGCGTTTGCGAAAATCGCGAAAATTAAACCATCGCGAAATATACAGCTTACACAGTAGGCCTAAGTACTCGCTACTTTGTCCTACTGCTGTGTACTATTGTGGTGCGTGCGTGGCTGGCTATTCTTGTTGCATCATGTTAGCAGGAGTGAATAATATAGATTATTCACTAAATTTTTATGATTATTTACTCTATTATTCTGATTATTCACTCTATTATTCTGATTATTCACTCTATTATTCAGATTATTCACTCTATTATTCTGATTATTCACTCTATTATTCTGATTATTCACTCTATTATTCTGGTTATTCACTCTTATTATTTTCTGATTATTCACTCTATTATTCTGATTATTTACTCTATTATTCACTCCTGATGTTAGTTGTGATGATCGATGGAAACTGGCTCTTTCTAGCTATTTTTCCTACCTCTGACTCTCTCCCATCTCTCTCCTTCTCCTTCTTTTTCTTCCTCTTTTACTCCTGCGATCTCCCTCTCTGCCCACCTATATCTCTACCTTCCCTCTCTGCCCCTTCGCTCTCTTGCTCACTGTCTCTCCATTTTCACACTTTCTTACACCAGCTTTCTTTTGCTATGGTCCTCTCTCTTTCACTCATTCCTTGCTCTAGTTCTCTGCATTTCTTCCTCTTTTTCACCCCCTCTCTTTCTCTCTTTCTCGCCCTGTCTGTCTTTTTCACTTCTATCCTTTGCTCACAGAAACCCCAGCCATGGATTGGCCCCTGTCATTACTGTAAACTTCGCACTTGCACAATTTGAATCATTTGACCATTCCGGCACAACGTCAACCAATCCCTGCGTTACAGGCGTCACGGTCGGTCGGTCGGTCGGTCGGTCGGTCGGTCGGTCGGTCGGTCGGTCACTCGGTTAATTTGCTAGGTCGGCCTGCCTGCCTGCCTGCCTATCGATTGATGTCTCTATTGATCTAGCTATCTATCTATCTGTATGTTAAAAAGTTTAGTATCACTGATATATATACTAAGGATATATATATATATATAATACATATATATATTATACCCTGCGTTACAGGCGTCGCAGCGAGTCGCCGCCCACGACGCGGCGGAAGGTGGCGCCGCCGCCGCCGCCGCCATGCCGCTCGACCTTCCGAGCGTGGAGCCTTACCCTGGACCCGCGCCGCTCCCTCCCGACGACTGATGGTGGCTTCCGGCACGGGCGACGACGATCGCGGCTCTCTGCCGGGCCGCGCTGACGGCAATCCTGCGTTTCGCGTGCAAGCTCGTGCGCGTGTGCGTCGTAGACGGCGGCGTCTCGTCGTCGCTGCTGCCGTCGATCTGCAGTATTATTTTTGCGTGCGCGCCGCGGCTGCCGCGACGCAAGCCGAAGCGCGCGCCGCGTCGTCATCTCGTGTGAGAAGAAAGCGTAGGTGGCGCCGCCGACGAAGTACGTAGCAGCGGATAGTTTTTAGCGCGGCGATCGTTCGGAGTGTTTCTGCTGCGTCCGCGTGGGTGTCTAGGAGGCAGTTCGGTGGCTGCACCCGGGAAATGCTTTTATGCGGAGGCCGCAGCAATGCGTTGCTGCAGAGGACTCTCCCAGTCCCCCCCCCCCTCCTTGTAGGCGGATGTCGGAGTTTCTTTGCCCGAATGTTCCAGGATCCTTCTCCCGCTCTACGGTGGTTCCGGGATACTTCTCCGGTAATGAGTGTATGTGAATCTTCCATTACTTGTTTCGTGCCCTATAAAATGCACTCGTTCAAGGTTGAGCTGCGAGATATTTTTCTCGTCTGTTTTTTTTATTACCATCAGGAGAATTCCTAGTTTAATTGCGAAGGGTTTTTAAATCGAACAAAAAACCCAGTGCGACCGATCATGCACAGTATTTTCCTGGAGCAGCCTTTGGATCAATGTCTGTGAATGGGTGTTGCCCATGAAGGGCGCATGTAGTTAGCTAGCTAGCTCTGACTAGGTGAGGTCCTATTTTGATACATGTTCCCCTTCCACCTGTGTCAGTAAACACATTGTATCATCATTTCCAAGTTAGTGCTATGATTCATGGTGACGTGCATAGCGCTCATGCTGTAATTGTATTGACGTACTACAGCTGCAGCTGGTCATGGTGCATGAGGCATGTTGGCATACGTGTATCATAAATCACCCAGCTGTTCACATATTCGTATTAACTTATTACTGGGATAGTTATTTAAAGAATACACTCAATACAGTATGCGTTGAAGTAATATATATATATAGAGTTTATACTAGAGTGGATTAATGGGTTGTTTTTCCAGGTGATTTGATGACATACTTCGATTACGACGGCTAGCCAAAAAAAGGCTGTACTTCCCCTTGCTTTTTTTAAGTGTACGATTTGACATATACATCTCTCACGAAATGTCTTGGCTTCTGACAGAGAGCTGCGTGTACTATATTGTATTCGACAAAAAGGTGGAAACGTTGGTTTATGTGATGTAGTCAATGTCAAAAATATTATGCCTGATTGAACATAATCGTATTTCATACTAACAGTGGTGGTTCTGGCTCATGCAAACATGTCCCGCTTCTGTTTTGCACATGCATCTCGAAATCTTACAGTTATCACGCTGGTGATTTGTGAAAGCTGGTAAACTCGACTGTGAGGATGACTCGACTAGGGGTGTTGGATCACGAGTACATACATCACCATATACAATACGGTACTGAGTCTATTTTATACAGCCTGGCAATCTAAGTGACCCTGCCTCCAATCCAGGAGATAATTTCACATATCAAAACTGACATTTCGGTTTGCGTGGCGGTTGCTGGTGCTTTTCCTGCGACTCAATCTCGATGGAAACATAACCATGTTTATACGCATCGAGTGCGTCTAGAAGTTCAAGTAGGGTGGGATTGACTTGCGAGATGTTGTAGAAACTCCCCGGGATGTAACATTGAGCTATTTTTCCCAAAGAAACGCCATTGCCTTATTATAAACCACGGCTCATATTTAGGTACGCCTAATGTGATTCTATCTGAATTTTTTTGCTGCCAAATTCAATTTCGCCTGAAGCGCTTCGTGTCGCCGTGGTCGCTGAAGAACCCCGGCGCCTTGCAATCCGTTTTCCGGGCTACGTTTTCAGTGCCTTGCGCTGATCACCACCTATGGATGAGAAGCCTTTATAACCGCTGTGCGCCAGTCAATACACGACAGAACCGTGCTGTGGCGAGCGGAGATATTTCCGGTTATTATCCAGGCCGTCCCAAATATTTCTGCCTGCTCGTATGTACGAGAACGCGTTTTCCCGTATAGACTCAGCTGCGCACGTATAGCATTGTTAGCAAACATCGATGGCTCGACTGTCGCCAATGTGTAACGTACTAGACGTAGTTGGATTGCATTCACCGACTGTTTAGCCCATTGGACCGTTGTATATATATACGCTTCTGAATGCATGCTATTCATGTGTGAGAGAAGATGGAGAGGAAAGGAGTGGTAGCGGGAGAGAGAGAGAGAGAGAGAGAGAGAGAGAGAGAGAGAGAAGATAGGGAGGAAGAAAGAAGCACAGTGGAAGAAGAGGAGGGATGTGAAAAGAACGAGAGAGATGGGTCAGGGAGGGAGATGAAAGCAGAGTGGGAGATGGGGAGGGATGGAAAGAGAGGGAGAGAAGAAAGCGCGAGAAAGAGGTAATTTTATTTTGTACCGGCATATACTGTGTTTGACCTTTTATACACCTATGGTGAAACGGAATCGTGCTAAAATATATGAGGGAAAACTGAAAAAAGGCTACAGTATTTATTAGCTCATCTGACATAGTCAGATGCAGCTTGTAGAATCGCATGATCGTCC
>NW_014577063.1:1365203-1371502 GCF_000485595.1 Priapulus caudatus | reverse complement strand
GGACGATCATGCGATTCTACAAGCTGCATCTGACTATGTCAGATGAGCTAATAAATACTTACTTTTTTTTCAGTTTTCCCTCATATATTTTAGCACGATTCCGTTTCACCATAGGTGTATAAAAGGTCAAACACAGTATATGCCGGTACAAAATAAAATTACCTCTTTCTCGCGCTTTCTTCTCTCCTCTCTTTCCATCCCTCCCATCTCCCACTCTGCTTTTATCTCCCCCTGACCCATCTCTCTCGTTCTTTTCACATCCCTCCTCTTCTTCCACTGTGCTTCTTTCTTCCTCCCTATCTTCTCTCTCTCTCTCTCTCCTCTGGGTCTCTTCTCTCTCCCCGCTACACTCCTGTTCCTCTCATCTTCTCTCACACATGAATAGTCATGGCATCTTCAAAGCGTATATTATACAACGGTCCACATGGACTAAACAGTCGGTGATGCAATCCAACTACGTCTAGTATGTTACCATCTTGTCGACAGTCGAGCCATCGATGTTTGCTAACAATGCTATACGTGCGCAGCTGAGTCTATACGGGAAACGCGTTCTCGTACATACGAGCAGGCAGAAATATTTGGGACGGCGCTGGATAATAACCGGTAAATATCTCCGCTCCGGCCACAGGCACGGTTCCTTGTCGTGTATTCTGTAACTGGGCGGGCACCAGGGCGTTTTTCTGTTCTTTTTTTTTTTTTTTCTTATTTTTTTGTTCTTTTTTTTTTGCGGTTATTTTTTTTTTTTTTTTTTTTTTTTTCTTTTCTTCTTTTTTTTTTTTTTTTTTTTTGCTTTTCTTCTCTTTTCTTGTTTCTGCATTATTTGTTGTTTTTCTTATTTTTTTTTTTTGTTCGTTTTTTTTTTCTTGCTATTTTTTCTTTTTTTTTTTTTAGTTTTGCAGTTGTTTTTTATCTTTTGTGTTTTATATTTTTCTTTTTTTTGTTTTTTATAATCGTCTTTTTTTTTTTATTTTTTTTTGTTTTTGTTTTTTCTTTTCGTTTTTTATTTTTTTTTGTTTTTTTTATGTTTTTCTTCTTTTTATTCTTTTTTTTATTCTAATATTTCTGGTTTTTTTTTTTTTTTTATACTTTTTCACTAAGTAGGTTCATATCTAGCTTTATTTTCTTTACCACTTTGATGCCATCAAATGCTACTCAGTTTAGCTCGATGATTTACTTAGTCATAGTTGCTACATGCATATCTGTGCTCGATGTTGTATATAATTCGAATTTACTGGTGTCATTTGAACCCAGTGTAAATCGCTTCCAGTCATCAATTCCTACCATCTGAGGTTTTACCAGTTCTGCTACCACGTGTCTTATGTTTGTAATTCCTTGCTAACAGTCTTCACTCATTAATTATTTGACCAGTTTCAAGGTTGGGACCGATCACATGGTCATTAGGCTAATCACTCGTTGGTTGGAAAAGTATTTTTTCAATCATAGTACCATATTATTAGTGAAACAAGAAATCCATTTCTGTGTTCTTGTGCGTCTCGGTGAAACATGTTAAACACCTACCCTGCCTCACCGCGTAAATATCTTCCTCCATATGGTCAAACAGCGTTCATGTGAGATTGTGATTGGCATCCTGTTGCGGATTGTGGAGATCGTATTCATGAAGCTCCATAGGCACTCGCAGGAAGCGAAGCAGTCCGTCGAGTAACCAACGCATACAAGTCTTTTTTATTCTTTTTTGTTTCTTCTTCTATTTTTTCTTTTTTTCTCATTTTTAGTTTTTTTTTGAATATCTTGTGTCTCTGCGAATCACACAGCATGACGACCGCAAAAAATTTACTATAATTTTTCATGCATGTCCACGCTTTGGAAGGGATACAATGTACACTTGCTCTGTTTGACTCTCTCTTTCGTCTTCTTTCTCTCTTTCTCTCTTCTCTCTATTCTCTAATCTTTCTCTTGCTTCCCCCCTTCTCTAGCTCACTTACTCTTTTCTCTCTCTCATCCTCTTCCGTCTATCCACCTTCTCTGCCCTTGGCTCTCTCCCCTCACTCTCTGCAAGAGTTCTATAACCGGTGAATGCTTGCTATTACTCATCCGATCGTTCGACCTTTGGGGATTGCGTGTCAGCTGCACAGGTCACAGGATACAATCTTCCCAAACTTGCCTCGCCCAATACGGCTGCGTTATCAAAGACAAATAATGACGTAAAACGGTCGACAATCAGCCCTCACCGATGTCGACTGTTATATAAGTCGAACCACGCGACACCGGACAACGTGATTGATGTGGTCCATCGCGTGTTCCTAGTGAGTGAACTTAGAACCCTCTTCTGTCTGTTCTTTACACCAAGAGCTAGCGGCGTGCGTGTTCGCTTACCTTCGCAAATGCCGATAAATATATATACGTGGCTCGAATTTACATATTGGCGAATGATTAATTTCTGCTCACAAATACTCGGATTGTATAATTTGAACTATATTGGCTTCCAAATTCAGTGTCGTTGCCTAAAATGTTTTTCTCTACACCTGCAGTAGGTTTTATGGCTCAGCATCGGCACTTGCTGTCGGTCATGCCACGTGTGTTGTGTCTCTTTTTTGGTTTGTGAAACTCGCTTTTAAGCCCCGCACACCAAGCATTTATCTCTCCTACCCCATTATCAGTGGTACAACCGCTGTCGCTTACCACCTACTGCTGTTTGGTTTTATGGAAACTGCTATTTATAAAGGCCGGTTAACGAACAATTCCGCTGCATCTTCCGTAATGATGTCATTGGGTTTGACGCTTGTTTAATGTATTTTATATCCCGGTGCTGTGGGGTTGTGTTTGCATGAAACCATTTCGTTATACTGGGTGTGAATCATACAGTCTTTAAATCGATGCATATAAATTGTATATATAAGCACAACGTGAGTTTTCCGGTCTCATATTTGCTATCAAATTTATTATAAAACTTAACAAATAACAAATTGAAAAAACATTCTGGAGTTATAATAAAAATACGCGGAACATACGCGGATTTAAAATTTCGCTACTGGCTGTTTCCTTTCGTTTTGCATTGTCATATATTATCAGGAGTGAATCATAATAGAATAATATTATTATTCACTCCTGAAATTATGTTTGCGTTCATATTACAAAAATTTATATAAGAAAGATATATCGATTTTCAAGCAGCTAATTAATAATTTCTTCCAATTATGACCAGGATGAATCTTTTCGACACAATTTTTCCGTGCATACACACGAGTATATTAATTAAGATTAACCTCGCTGATTATTATAACTCCACTAGATGAAAATGAGAATATCTGATTAGGTGCGGCAAGACTCGGTGAAATCGTTACAACCTACAGGCAATGTACACGCATGCAAGCTATCATTATAAAATAACGTAATCGTGAAAAAAGATAACGTGCGTTTCCACCATCGCGGTTTCCTTCGCGTGTTAATGCGTTTCATGCTTTGCTCCTGCTGGCGCACGCGATGCGTGTATAAACATTTCTACGGAATGATTTCCACCGAGAGTATATTATAGGAACCGTGTAAGCAATTTATTGTCTTTCCTGTCGTGCCCGATGTTCGTGTATGTGCGTGCGTGTGCGTTCGTGCGTGCGTGCGTGCGTGCGCGGGTGTGTGGGAGGAGGGTGGTATAACAACCCGATATGAAATGCGTATGTGTTTATTCAATAAGTGATAGATGAATATTACGATTAGATGAAGTAGAATTAGTAGCGTGAAGTATCGATGTAAAAGGTCGTTTCAAAAATGCATTTTGGCGATGAATTATTTGCTGATTATATAATGACACATTGTTTGTGTTGCGATGTATTTCTGTTCACGCAATCGATTGCCGTCTGATATGTTTACGGTTCATATATTGCCACTTGTGTTTTTTTACAGTTTCTTTTCTTTACCGTATATTTGTCTCATGTATTATTAACGCAGTTTTAACGCCTGTGGTGAAATCCTATAATATATAGACATGCATTTATCTATAAGCAATGTGCGGGATTAGACAACCATATAAATATGTTTCAAATTATCCAGTGCTTGCCTATCAGGACACTTTAAAATAAGGCCATGTAAGTTACCCCTTATATATTTGAGTATAACTAGTACTAACACTCGTGTTTCCTTAATCATATGCGGTTAAGGTATGTTTGGCAGCTGCATCAATATGCGTTCAACCCCGACGTTAGACGTTTAAAAGTTAGCAAGATAGCGTCCGTAGCCTAAGCTTGTACCTCTGCTGCCGGGGCCTGAGTTAGGGGTCTTGTCGGCTGCGTAGCCGTGCTTGGCGTACGGGTTGATAGTAGATCTTGTCGGTGGCGCGTAAGAAGTCGTTCGCGGCGCACCGAACGAGTCGCGCGTATCCGGACGGAATTCGCGCGAACCCGGTCCCGAACTCGGACCGAATCGATCCTCGGGTTCCGATCGAGATCGATCCTCCGGCGGCACGTACGTCGGCCGGAATCCGGGCGAACCCGGTCCCGAATTCGCCGACCGAATCGATCCTACGGGTTTCCCGATCGAGACCGATCCTTCGGCGGCACGTATCGTCGCCGCGAATTCGTCTTCTCGGCTCCGGCCGATGAATCGGCGCTTTGAGTCGCCCATCGCGGCGACCTGGCCGTAGCGTTTTTCGTATCCGCTTCGTTCTCCTTAAAGAAAGGATCCGGTCCGCGAATCGGATTTCTAAAGCCTGGCATCCCGCATCTCGTGCGGCGTCTCGCGGCCCTCGGCAGAACCGTATCCGGACGGCGAGCGTTCTCCGCCGAAGCGAGCGCTACACCGTATCCTCCGGCGATCTCGCCTGCGACGATCGGATACTGAACCTAAATCGAGACGACATCGTCTCCAGCTACACGATACACCGTCGGTTTCGCGCCTTCTTCGCTAACCGAACCTCCTTCTCGCGACTTCCTTCCCCGTCCCGACGGGGCACGTCGTTCGTCGTCCCTCCCGCTAGCCCGCGGTTCCTTCCTAGCGTTCAGCGGCTTCGGGCAGCGACGAAGGCCCTCCGCGCAAGTCTGGGGAATCGTCCCGTAAGCTTTCGGCTTTCCGGTTTCGTACGGCCATAGCCGGCCGCCGTCGGCTCTCGTCGTCCCGTTTTCGCGAAGTTGCGTATCCTGCGTTCTCGCAATCCCGGCCGAAAACTAGGCGCAGCATAGCCTGACGATGACTTTCTGTCGTCCTGATTTCCGAATCCTGAAAGGAAGACGTGGGGAGGGCGTATAAATGTGAGAGATGAATACCTCTATGTGTTGTGTGATAGAGAATGGGATTTTGAGCGTGCAATAGACCAGTGCTTCTAAAACTGGTGAATGGTTCACTCAAGGGTGAATTAAATTATTTTGCGGTGAAGGAAACTAGACCAAAAACATGAGGAGATTTAGTCGCGTGCGAATGAAATTTTGTGATGAAGACTGAGAAATGGTTTAAGAAGCACTGTGAAAGAAATTTGCGCGAGTGCTTTCACATCTCATGCTGCTCATATCAATATGCTACTCACCGTATAAGCTGACGACGACAGACGTATACTTAATTTTGTCGTTTCGTCGCGCCACGGTTTGGTGATTGCTTTTTACGCGACAGGCGCAGGTGGGTACAACACACGTACATACAGGTGTTTCTTTTTAATTTGAGTAAATGCTTGCAGTAGCTATTATACCCCGCGATGCTCCCGCTTACCGTATCTATTGTCCCGCGAAGAAGACTTGTCGTCATCAGCGAAGAAGGGGTCGTCATCAAACCCAAAAGGATCCTTTGTCGTGGATGTCGCGTACCCGTTCCTATTGTTCTCTCTGTAGAACAAGCCATGCAATTTACGCTCAGACATTATTAGCTGTTGTAATTGCGGAATGATGACGGTAATTTAGATTTAATCAATAATGCTGCGGTGACAGTCTCTCAGTTTCCATTACGTAATACGCATTTTCGGGAAAGAGGATTTTAATGTTGAATAATGCATTTTCCGGCCATTACAGAGGAATGGATATTAGTACTTACCGATCACGGTCGTTGCCATTCGATCTCGAATCGTACACAGCCACCTGGCGAGTAAAAGGTAATAAAAACGCATATAGCTTGTATTGCATGTAGACAGTTTACTACGAAGAAATATGACATGATACATTACCGAAAGAAGAGGAAGTGAGGGAGTCAGGAAAAGCTGGGGAGAATATCGAGGGGAATGGAGAGGGTGAGAGAGAGCAAGCAGGAAAGAGAACGAGTGATGGAGAAAGATGTAGAGAACGTGAGCTGCTTGAGAAAGAGGGGAAGAAGGCGTGATGGCTAGGGAAGCGGTAGGATAAATTGAGAAACTGAAAGAGAAGGATATC
>NW_014577063.1:1360059-1360899 GCF_000485595.1 Priapulus caudatus | reverse complement strand
CGATCCTCCGGCGGCACGTACGTCGGCCGGAATCCGGGCGAACCCGGTCCCGAATTCGGACCGAATCGATCCTCGGGTTCCGATCGAGATCGATCCTCCGGCGGCACGTACGTCGGCCGGAATCCGGGCGAACCCGGTCCCGAATTCGGACCGAATCGATCCTCGGGTTCCGATCGAGATCGATCCTTCGGCGGCACGTACGTCGGCCGGAATTCGTCTTCTCGGCTCGGCGATTCGAATCGGCGTTTGGAGTCGCCATCGCGCGACTGGCCGTAGGCGTTTTTCGTATCCGCTTCGTCGTCCTTAAAGAAAGGATCTGTCGCGAATGGATTTCTAGAGCCGGCATCCCGCTCTCGCGTCTCGCGGCCCTCAGACGAACCGTATCCGGACGGCGACCGTTCTCCCGGAAGCGCGACACCGTATCCTCCGGGATCTCTCCTGGACGACGGATCGAACCTCGAGGACGACTCGTCTCCGCTACCATACCGCGTCGGTTTCGCTTCGTAACCGAACCTCTCTTTCTCGCGACTTCCTTCCCCGTCCCGACGGGATTCGTCGTCGTCCCTCCCGTAGCCCGGGTTCCTCCTTGCGTTCAGCGGCTTCGGAGCGATGAAGCCCTCCTCGAAGTTGGGGAAGTCGTCGCCGTAGCTTCGGCTTTCCGGTTTCGACGGCCCATAGCCGGCGCGTCGGCTCTCGTCGTCCCGTTCGGAAGTTGCGTATCCTGGTTTCGAATCCCGGCCGAAACTAGGCGCGCGATAGCCTGACGATGACTTTCTGTCGTCCTGATTTCCGAATCCTGAAAGGAAGACGTGGGGAGGGCGTATAGATGTGAGAGATAAT
>NW_014577063.1:1353117-1355608 GCF_000485595.1 Priapulus caudatus | reverse complement strand
CTACACACACACACACACACACACACACACACACACACACACACACACACACACACACACACACACACACACACACACACACACACACACACACACACACACACACACACACACACACACACACACACACACACGCGCGCGCGCGCGCGCGCGCGCGCACGCACGCACGCACGCACGCACGCACACACACATACACACACACTTATAACATCAGATATGCACGCGTCTAACGAAAGCCTCATCTTTCCCTATTACAACGCACCTCTCCACGTCTGCCACCGCCACCGCCTGCGGGGAAACCGTAGTCAATGCGTGCCTGCAGCGGGCTCTGACCAGGGAGGTGGTTGCCATATCCTTCCCCCTCGTAACCGTACTGCACTGGTGGCGGACCGGCCGGCGCCGACTCTGGATCGTAACCCATCCCAGGTTCGCGTGGTTCGTAAGCGGGCGACGAGAAACCAGGGGGAGGCCCGTACGCGGGCGGTGGTCCGTAGTTTGTCGGCTGACCGTAACCCACGGGCGCAGCACCCGGGTATGCAGGTCCGCCTACCTGGTAGCCTCCTCCTAGTCCAGTGCGAGTGACCTGCGGGTGACCTCTCGGTGGTGTGCCGCCTCCTCCTCCGCCCGGCGGCCGATTTATTCCCGCGTATCCGTGCGATATTGGCATGGCGAATCCCAGAGGAGCCAATAGCAGCTGCAGTAAACACACGCGTGGGATATAATCAGGAGATATATAGCGGGATATATTCAGGAGCCTATAATATCATAGATATTATACAAACACATGTGCGTGTATAATTATGTCTATGATAATATCAGGAGTAGATGATAGGGAATCCCCCTATATAGGGAATGTTCCCTATTATCTATACTCCTGATAATATAGATCCCTGTTATAATGCACCCGAATCGCACCCGTGTAGCTCTTATATCAGTTGTGAGTATTAGCTTATGGATTTCGAGCATCACATAACTGTAGTTATGCATGACGGTAGCTGATGGATTTAGTTGGATAATTCTAGTTAGTAACGCGACGTCATGACAGGGATTAAAGCGCTAGCGTATAATACCATGAGAGGGTAATCAAGCTACGGCAGAATTATGCGCTTGATCACATAACACGTGCACGCCTGCTTATTACTGTGTTGCTGATTATGCTCTAGCTACCTATCCAATGTACTATTCCTAACCTATACTTGATCATCACAGAGCGAGCTTATTGCGCTCTATGAAATTATAACCTTAACAAGTTATTAATAATAAAATAAAATAATATAATAAGAAGAAGAAGAAGAAGAAGAAGTTCAAGAAGAATGATAATGATAATATTATTAAAAACTATGCATTTTCCATACGGACGAAATACTCGTAGTAAAATAAGTATTTAAAACATGTATTTTTCGCAAATATAACTAATAAAAACATACCATTTGGGCGATAATAATAAATCCTATCATTTTGTTTGAGTCACTTGATCCCTGCAAAAAATAAAACGATGATATAAATGTGAGAGGCAAGGTAATGCGTTTCATACAACTGTGCTCTAGTATATGTTGTAGTATGTAGAATAGTAGTATGTAGTATATGTGCTCTAGTATATGTGGACCACGCTTGGATACAGTGCCTGGTGTTATGAAAATGACACAAATTCGTTAAAGGCACGGCACAAATTTGCCCACAGCAAATGATATGCCGGGATTGTGGATGATATGCCGGGATTGTGGGATTATAATGATTTACACGCAACACATGGGTGATACCATATTACAATGTAAATACGCGCACACGCGCGCACACGTACAATTAGTTACACCTAGCTTCTATAGTTACACCTAGTTACATTAGTTACACCTAGCTTCCATAGTTACACCTAGTTACATTAGTTACACCTAGCTTCCATAGCGCCACACGAAAGCATATATGAGCAACCGCAGAGAGCGCGCGAAAGAGAGAGAGAAAGAGAGAGAGAGAGAGAGAGAGAGAGAGAGAGAGAGAGAGAGAGACTCTCTTCTGTCATAACCAGTTTTGAGTGTTTTAACAGATAACAAAGTTCGACGAACCCGATCAAAATCTAAGCAAGTTAAACTATAGACAACCTATTCATTTCAAACGTCAGATAACCTCCACGGCATCGAATATCATATAACAATTATCGCAACCACATAGCGCAACCACCAACCTCGCCCAACACCCCCCCATTCGCTCCCATTCGCTCATGAACTCTTATTCGCTCAACACCGACTCGTACGGATAAAACACGCTTACCAAACTCACGCAGCTCTGCTTGCTCTCTTCAGATTTCATCTATATATTCTTTCCAACTTCTCAACACTTCACTCACAAAACCTCTACGCGATTTTGCAAAACCAATTTTGTAGCACGCGCGCTATGATACCTAGATCGACATGCACGAGGATATATATGTCACCCTCTCTCTCTCTCTCTCTCTCTCTCTCTCTCTCTCTCTCTCTCTCTCTCTCTCTCTCTCTCT
>NW_014577063.1:1343268-1352969 GCF_000485595.1 Priapulus caudatus | reverse complement strand
AACACGCACGCACGCACGCACGCACGCACGCACGCACGCACGCACGCACGCACGCACGCACGCACGCACTCACGCACGCACACATGCATGCACGCACGCATGCACGCACGCACGCACGCACGCACGCACACACACACACACACACACACACACGATAAAACTGAAGCTAGTGGTACCATTATGCTCGTGAACTGTCCGACTTGCTTTAGTTTCTGTTCCAGTCTTCAAGCGTGACTACTTCACGGCAAAACATACACTAGATTCATTTTGAGCATATTGTGCAGATAGTTACACGGCCTATAGTGTTTCCAGGCCACGACAAGGGTGGCTGATATAGCTGGCGTATATAACGTAAAGTTGGTATAATCTCGGGTAATAAAAGTAGCGTAAATCTCTTGGAGAGTTATCACATTCTCCGTTATAAATGACGGCAAAAAGTGATATTTTCACTTCGCACAAATGAAAGGAAAAGTCTGTAGGTAATCCGAAATCATACGGGAGAAGCTAACGCAAGATTCACATTATCGTTAAAAGCTTTTAATGTTAATGCATTATACTATTGCGTGGTTATGGCTATTTTTAGTGATGGGATGAAAATATAAAGATAGGAGAAGACACACAGACAGACAGACAGACAGACAGCCAGCCAGCCAGACAGACAGACAGAGTGCCAGAGAGGAAAGCGAGAAAGACTAGGAGAAAGTAAAGCTGAGAGAAAAAGAGAAAGAAAGAGAGAGCGAGAGAGAGTGAGAGAGAAGAGAGAGAGAGAGAGAGAGAGAGAGAGAGAGAGAGAGAGAGAGAGAGAGAGAGAGAGAGAGAGAGAGAGAGAGAGAAGAGAGAGAAGAGACAGGGAGCCGTTCCAGTTTTATGTATCGGTACAGCGTTGCATACTCGTTGTGAAAACTTGGCTAACTCATATGCTTGTGAATGTAACTAATTCCGCAGTACCATGTTCATACCAAATACGTACCAAATCATGTAGACAATGATTATAAAGTGAGAAGCATTTTTGCTGCACACGATAGATAGGATAGACGCGATAGGACGATACGAATGTTTTCTTCGTCAATTTAGAACGCAGGAACTTAGACTAGAAACATGGGCGTAAACTAAATATTCGCGTGACCGCCCACAGTGACTACTCAATGGAAATGTGACAAACTTATTATTCCAACTACAATAGTATATAAATGACCGCTAATCAACTTCTCCGAGCCCTGATTAATTTTACGTGCTGGTGGATAAATGACCGCGACTATATCGCATGATGTATGAGATTGTAATATTTCTAGAAAACTCTTAACAGCGATGGGATGTAAACGCTTAAGACTGGATGCGAAAGTTAAGTGGATACTAGTCGACCTCTCACATTTAAGAGGGCAAATCTTGAACGAGGATGTTAGCTATGCCGCAGGTGCCATGCATAATGAATTCATGCAGAATCGTCTCATCGCAAAATAGTGAAAAGAGTGTCGGGCGATCAATAATATTCAACCGATTCCTACGTTCATTTTCTTGGTGCCTGTACCCTCGTTCTGATCATTACATACCTAATCCCCGCTTTATTCTCCTCGAACGCGTTTGATCGCATTTTGCCACTTTTTACACGCTCTTTCCGTTCCTTCCCTTTAATTTCCTCCTTTCGATTTTTGCTCTCTTTCTTCCACACTCTTTCTTCACTTCAAATACTGGTTTTAATAATAAATCATGCCAATCACAAAAGTGGACGATATTTTCTTGCAGCTTTTGTGTGTAACGCACATTGTTAATGGCGTGAATTGTATCTATATAGGAAGATTTTTATCTGCGACAGAATGTACAAAAATCGAACCTGGACGAGCGTTAATTAAGGAAATGTGAAGCTTTTTTCTCACCTAAAATCAATGCTGAATCGTTACGTAAAAACCCGCGAAATGCTGAAAATCGAAGCAGTCTTGGAATGAATGTGTGCATCAGTGGCCATACAAACCGTGCAGTAGTAGCAGCCATACCCTCCTACCCGGACTACCATAGTCAGTCTTTATAGATCGATATATTCGAAAAAAAACTCTCAATGTGTGATCTAATAAAACGTTCTATGATAAGAAAATGAACGTTACTGGTATGTATGTATGTATGTATGTATGTATGTATGTATGTATGTATGTATGTATGTATGTATGTACTATGTTACTGTATGTATGTATGTATGTATAGTATTGTATGTATGTATTGTATGTATAGTATTGTATGTATGTATGTATGGTATGTATGTATGTATGATATGTATGTATGTAATGTGATGTATGTATGTTATGTCTGTATGTATGTACTGTATGTATGTAATTGATGATGTATTTATGTATGGTATGTATGTATGTATGTATGCCTATGTAAGTATGTATGTAATGGTATGTAGTATTCATGTATAGTATGTATGCTATGTATGCTATGTATGTCTGCTTATGTATGTATGTATGTATGTATGTATGTATGTATGTATGTATCGTATGTAATGTATTTTAGTATTATCATATATATATAATATATAATATATATATATATATATATATGTGTAATTATATAACATTAAATTCAAAAATATAGGTATAGCCCATCGTCCATCTATTGTAACTTAAATTTTCAGATAACGACGCAGCCTTTCAAGCAACTAGCACGTGTCTTCCGATAGGCTTTTGACAGATGGATTCTGTCAATTCACGGCCAATTCTGTTCAAATTCAAATTCAATCATTTCACCACTCTGCAAATACCATGAGAAAGGACGTTGTTCGAAAAGGCTCCATTGCATGTATAATGAAGAAATATGCGACATCCATATAGTATATTTTGAATTTATTGTTATATATTATACATTATATATATATCATATACTATTATATATATATAAAATATATATATATACGTGTGTTAGAATAACTACACTTTCTACAATATGTGCGACTAAATCTGGTGAATATAAATCTATTTAACGCTGTATTCATACAAATCTCATTTGGATTGACTAATGAATCTGTTTTGTACTATTGATAGTTGCGAAAGGGGGCCAGTCTATTGTCTTGCTGTGAAAACCCGGAGAGCAAGCGACCAGCCCGAATATTCGCGACGTTGCCGTTGAGGTTCTGCATAAAACGAGCACCTCTAATGTGTAAGTACAGACTCGATACTTGCGCAGTCAACGGCCGTGAGACAAAGTCGTAACGTGATCGCTTCCATCATTTTCTACCTACATTCATTCAGAGGCTCAATCTACAGCACAGCGGAACAATTTCCCATCAGTCCGTACCTTACAGTTATAATAGGCATGCACTGTAGGCATGCTTGAACGCACAAAAACTGACACAGCCAACACACACACAACACCACACACACACACCACACAAATACACACAACATGCCACTACGCACGGCGCGGCGCGCACTCCAACCCCTCCACCCCCTTTCCACACCACACACCACACGCACGCGCACACAAGCACACACACACACACACCACAGCTCACACACACCACACACACAAGCACAACACGCACACACATGCGGCGACACAACAAGCCCACACACCCACACACACGACACACACACATCCCTTGGGCCGTGCGACCACAACGCACAGCATCCGGGCCCCGCGCCCCGGGGCGCACCTTCGGACGCCAGCCACGCACACAGCTACCCACACCCCACCCCCACACACACACACACATACTTATGTATAGTACTCTATATACTATCATATATATATATGATATATATCTATATATATATGACGCCTATTCGCTCTCTCATACTCGTGAACCTTACACAACACGCGCCTAATCTCACGTGCGACGAGATTTCAAGTAAATGACATCATCTTGGATAATTTTTACCCCAATTTTATATGCATTTGAGCGCGACTAAATGACCAAATTGCGTCTATAAGTAAGCGTGGGTACCTGGGTTCAAATAGCAGTTAAGAACATCATTTTGTAGTATACGAAAATGACAGTATTGGCGGATACTCAGAGAATTACATTTAGATTACACACGTATAAATTTAGAATCGCTATTGCGTGGCAAAAAACATCAATTATCCTCATTATTTTACTCTTTTTAGCAAAAAAATGCATGTCATCTGCGTATGGATATACACGTATCTGCACGCAAGCACCGCTGTGCACACAAGCGCTCCTGCGCACATACGAGCATACATTGGTGTTCTGTAGCAACGTACAGCTCTAAAAAAAATGTCTTGTTTTTAACTAAACGTCAATTGCCTTACATTGTTAACTATTCGTTGCGCAGCGAATCCGCGTGGCGTTTCCCACACCAGTTAAACTATATCGAAAGCCATATGAGAAAACGCCTGAAGCCACTAAAAACTCGAACTTAGAAAACTGGAAGAATGAACAATCGATATTGGGTTCGATATTCGGGTGTATTTCCGGGTTATCTGTAGCGTGTCGCGAGATGGCTATCGTTCCGCATTTTATCCCGGAGTACATGAGTATATCTTATATCCTCTGCTTAATAATTGTTAATATTAGTATTAACATATTATATGCTTACAAATCTATCCTCTTTCATACAAGTAACATAGGTTTAGTCGCGGCTGTGGCATCCAGGCTTCGACATTATTACAGCCCGGTTCTGATAAAACCGGAAGATGCTAATAAGGTATTTTAAACGATAACATCAATTATTACGTTGTCGTGCAAATATCAATCCGACAATTGCGCGCAGAACTATGACTTCATTGCAATCTCTTGTGAATTGATGAGATATAGTTACCTTGAAAGATCAAAGGCGGCATGTGCTATAATGATATTATTAGGAAACTATCCGCTTCCATGTAAGCATCATCTAAATTTAGACGAGACGCGGGAGCTGGGGCCCCGCTCTTCTGCAAATATAGTCAGTGACGTCACACTCCTCTATACGATGAGTGATTAACTCCCATTTAAGGAAACATGCATCTATACAACATGCATAAGTTTTACCAGTTAGCAGCTACCAAACAGATGCATGGCAGCTAGCGCCGCGCAAATTCTACCAATGACTTGCAAATTCGCATTGAAACATTTTTCAATCCACTTTTCCCCTCTAACACGCAGTCCCCAGCTGGGCTATTATCTCTTTAACCGCTAACCGCAGGTTACTGAAATATATAGCGACAGCTAAACTGTGCTAGAATGCTCACTCTACAAATAACACACCGAGCACAAAACGGTCGCTGCATGCCGAAGAATACACAAACGTTTTCACAACATCGCATTCAATAAGTACGCCAACATTACCCGACTCTGAGTCTCCTATTGCGTCGTTCCCTGCGTGCTACGTCGATGGTTCATGCGTCCACGTATAACCCGCAGCTCGGAGCGTGTCTGTCACCTGCGTTGAGCGCAACCAACATCTGTCGACGTGCCCCTTATCAACTCAGACGCTTCTAGAGTTAGCCGACGAGGACGACATCCGGGGACTGTAACACAATTGTTCGCGTGCTATTTCCTGGCCGTGTACTAATCGGAGCGCACGACGATTTGCATTTATAAGCGTGGATCTGCCGTTCCGCCTGCTTCCATTGTCGTGACCCCGACCTCTACCCCGAGCGCAAACCGGTAATTTGCTCGTATATGTGTTATTGTAATTCCACGCGACATTAACGCGGCGTGTTATAAGGTTGCCATTCATGATAGCGGTATCCGATTACGGTTGTGTGGCGTATACGTGGCGCAGCGAGCGGGCAAATTACTTGGTATATATAATAATTGTACGCAGAACGTTTAGTCACGAGAGCCGTTTAATATTCTTTGCCTTAGAAATGAGAATACACACACGCGCACGCACGCACACATACACACACACACACACACACACACACACACACACACACACACACACACACACACACACACACACACACACACACACAACGACACAAGAGTTGGTGACGGTCCATCGCCAGAGCCGATGAGCAGCGCGAGATCATGCATTTGCGTGTCAATAACCCGATATTCGTGATGTCTGTGCATGCGCAAATTCGTTTCGTAAAAACCTCGCCCGCACCTCGGCGCGAAATCCCGAGAAAAAATCCGGGTCAGGATCCGGATCGGCGAAATGCCGAGGATGATGTAGAAACGCTCGCATACGAGGAGTATAATATTATATATATATATATATATATATATTATAATATATGTATATATCGGCTTTCAGTCGCGCTTCATTTCGTCGATATGGTAAACAATTCATCTGCCGTAACAAATAGGGGAAACAGGCAATCATTGCAATAGCGGCCGGCGACCACTTCAGAAGATGGAAGAGCCAATGACTGGCATGATTGCCATTGATGATGGAGGCATCTCGGCCGTGCAACCGCATATTTTATTAGAACTATATATTTTCTTTTGATATCAGCATCGTGAATAGCAAGGATATATATATCTTGCGGTTGAGGTGGAGGGGAACTTGGATTTTAATAGAGGCGTATCAGATTCCATCACGTATTGGAAAAAATTATAATGTTTATCGACGGACATCTTTTCCAATGCTTTATTAATCGGAAATTTATACATCAAACATTATAATGATGAAAAAATGGGATTTTACTTTAAGTTATAATTGAAAATTTGCATTTTTCTAGATTTCATAAAACGTTACCTACATAAAACAGTTACATTCAGCGCTACAAGATAAGATAATCGACCTAGCACTTTACATACGCGCGATTTGCGTGTACGTGTGCGATGTGCTGTGTCGCTCTGCGTGTGCATGTGCGTCTGCGTCTGTGCGTGTGCGTGTGCGCGGTGGCGTGCGCCTGCCGTATATATATATATATATATATATATATATATATACTATATAGTGCATGTGTGTGGTGTGTGTGTGTGTGTGTGTGTGTGATGTGTGTGTGTGTGAATGTGTGTGTGATGCTGTTGTGTGTGGTTTGTGTTGTGTGTGCTTGTGTGTGTGTTCGTGTGTGGTTGTGTGTGTGTGGTGTGTGTGTGTGGCCTGTGTGTGTGGTTGTGTGTGTGTGTGTGTCGTGTGTATGTGACTGCGTGCGGTTATGCGCGTGGTGTTATTCTCATTTTCTAAGGCAAAGCATATTAAAACGCCTCTCGTGAACTAAACCGTTCTGCGTTACAATATTAGTATATACAACGTAATATTTGCCCGCTCGCTGCACGCCACGTATACGCCACACAAACCGTAATCGTCATACCTCTATCATATAATTTACTTATACACTCCTTAATTTCTAGAACCCACACATCTTTGTACCCCCCATCGGCCACGCACGACACCACAACCCCCCCAACAATCACCACCCAAAAAACACCCCCACATGCAAACAACAAAAAAATTATTTTTTATTTTTACTGCAGAAGGCCCTTACCACACAGCCAACCGTTATTCTTTTTTGTGATTTCATATTAGTAGTTTGTTACAGTTGTGATATATTGTATAATTCTTGTTAGTTCTGTTTCGTATTCGTCATATTCAGTTGACGTTACGGTCACTACAGATCTGTTACCTCATAATGACATAGACTGTCATTCACCTTATCACAGGTATATCGTTTAGCGTTGTATATACGCCCTGTTCACCATTACAAATCATGTAACCATATCCGACATGCATTACCGGTTACCCTGTTAACCGTGATTCGTCATTTGAACCCCGTATGTACATATAGCCTCTGTGCCATCCTATACCTGTTAACCCTGTTACCAATCGACGAATGATTCATTATAAACGTGAATATAGTAGTTTCCAATATTAACAGTATCGCTTGTTCACACATTCCCCCCGTATCATATGTATACCCCTACATATATACTTACCAGTTACCCATGTTCCATCCGGATATCGTCCATTAACCATCTAACAATTCCGTGCCCCATCTAAAAGATCCCTGTATCACTAATTTGACTACGCGATGTAGTATTACAAGTTTAACCGGTCCATTAGTAATTTGACAATATCGTCCCAGTATACGCCTGTGCATAAAGTTACAGTTACCTATAATGACCTCGTATGCCGTATACAATTATCCAACGGTGCATATGTCAGATGGCAAGTTCGTACACGTATAGCCTGTGCCAATTACACAGTATCCCCCTGTTCCCCCCTAACATAGCATCATTCAACAAGTTAACACTGTTAACCCAGTTAATATCGTAGATTTAGACCAGTTCGTACAGTATACGCTGGACCATTCAACATTTACACCTGTTACCTACTATGATCGCATGTCACCAGTAAACCCATGTCCAAGGTATATCGTCAGAGATTTAGAGTTGTCACAGATATCCAGCTGTGCACTCTTACACCAAGTCTACACCTGTATTACTTCGATTACGCTCGTCCCGTATACCTGATCAACGTAACATGTCGCATTTACCAAGTTCGCACACGTATACGCCAGGTGCCACATTAACGCTTAATATATCCCCTAAATATCGCTAGCATGTCCACAGTATATCATGTATCCCGGTGATGATGTATCCGTCAGATTTAGAAGTTAGTAACAGATTAGCCTGTCCATTAAAGTATTCTGTTCCCTATATATCGACAATAGAGTACCGTACCAATGTATCACAGTGTTAATAGGTCGATTTGCCAAGTACTGTACCAAATAGCCTGTGGCCACCATTCTATACACCTGCTTACCATATATGCATCGATGTCAAATTAATGGTACCGAGTGTTCGTCCATTTTCACCGTAGGTACCGTTAACCTGTCTTAAAAATACCATGTGCCTTATCACATCGCCTAGTCCACAAGTTTACAATGTACAACCGATAAAATCGTTGATTTGAATAGTTATTACACAGTTATCCCCTGTGCAAATGTAAAACAGTATAAACCTGAACCCCTTGACATCGACTGTACAGTTCCATGTTCCACGGTGTCGTCGTTTAGAACAAAAAGTTTAACAGTACCGGTGCACCATTCAGGTTAACCTGTTACACTCATCCCGACCATGCTGTCACCAAGTTACATGTAATCACCGGTAAACTTCGTCCATTACCACAGTATCGATCCCCAGTATACCGCTGTGCACTTCACAATATCCCCTTACCCTCATATCGAATACCAATCACAAGCACCACTGTTCCAGGGTATAATATTCAAATTAGCCCCAGTATGAAAGATATACGCCTGTGCACATTAAAAAGTTAACCTGTATCACTAATATCGACTCGCATGTACCATTATACCAATGTATCCACCGGTATATCGGTCCATTGACCACAGCTATTTACAAAAGTATACCCTGCTTACCATTCAAAAGTATAAATACTCCTTTATCGACTTAACCTATGTACAATTACCATGTTTCAGGGATATGTCGAAAATTAACGTTGTCAAGGTTACGCCTGTGAATTACATTAACTGTTAATAATCTACCTGCTGTCAAGTCATACAATGTATACCCGTAATTCGTCAGATCTTAGCAACAAAGTACCACCAGTATACGCCTGTAACCATTAACACATATATGTCATACATATCATACGAACTTAACAAGTACCAATGTGCTAAGGTAATTGTATTCAGTATCGAACTTCAGACTGTGCAAAATTAAAGTAATGATATAACTAATTAGGACATAACAATGTAAACAGATTAAAAATGTTAAGGTGAATATGTAAGTTTGAAGTATGTTCACAAAGTATAAGCTTATGTGATCACATAAAACGCTATTACAAACTAGA
>NW_014577063.1:1341903-1343258 GCF_000485595.1 Priapulus caudatus | reverse complement strand
GAGGTTTACGAAACGAATTTGCGCATGCACAGACATCACGAATATCGGGTTATTGACACGCATGCATGATCTCGCGCGCCATCGCTCTGCGTGACCGTGCAAACTCTACAGGTCATCCTAGCTAAATTAAATCCACAGCATCAGCACAGAAAGACGCTGCTTTCGTCATGATTATTTCGCACGCAATCATCATATAACTATACGTAGTTATTTGATGTTGATAAAGTAATTATGACGTCGCGAGGTTCAAATGAAATTACGATATTAAAATAATGATATTCTTATAAATACTATTCGGCAGTGCGCATAAAAAAACCTTCGCGTGCTGTCGATAGTGTCAGGTGTATATAATTTAATACCTGTTAACAAAAACCATTTTATCTGTTCACCCGTTTTGACGTTATTGACTCAGTATTACACGGGAAAAATTCGTGCGATATAACCAATTTATAAATGGAGTATCGTGCTCATACACAGTGGCCGCCCTTGTAGGTCGCTTCAACGCCATCAGCCAACAACCCAGTTCAACTATATAGCGGTCAGAGAACAAGGCATTCATTTATCCCCATGTTTGTCTCATATTTGACATTTAGACCCCGCGTTTGTTGTCGCTATAATTCAGATTGCGCCCCCGGTCGACTCTCGTATTTGTACAAACTTCGCACACCGAAAACTGGCCCAGTTGTCTATTTTTCTACTTCCCTCGTATTATTATTCTCGTGTCAGCTGGTGCGGCCTGATGCGTTTATAGCGGGAGGAACACGACGACCGAGCTAGTGTACCACAGCGACACGTACCCACATGAAGCATCACCTAGAGCAAACCCACGCGCCAGGCTGTAACAGCGACACACTCATTTCATCAGGGTATAAGCGGTAATTGGTATCGCTCTCCGTCAGAGCCTCTATACGTTCAGTGGGGTAACTACAGAGTATAGATAATCCAGGGAGGAAAGACATCGAGAGCCCGACGATACTGCGTGTTAATACACGCGACACACGTGAACGCGGCAGCTGCGTGCGGAATATCGTCCGCATCCAGTTAGAAAGTTGAAGCCGAGAGAAATCAAGATCTGAATGAATGTGTAACGTGTTTGACTCTATATAGCGACATGTTTCATCGAATGACTCTGTGGACACTGATAGCCGCAGGCGTTGTAAGTATCTCGTTTCTATGCATATTCAGCATAAAATTATTAATTATTATTATTATTAAAAATTGAAATTCTTGCTTCATTTGTTCAGTACATGAAACATGTAGAATGTAAGTTTTTCTATAGTATGGTATAGATTTATTATTAATAATGATATTATTATTATTATTATTATTGTTGTTGTTGTTGTTATTATTATTAT
>NW_014577063.1:1337216-1341075 GCF_000485595.1 Priapulus caudatus | reverse complement strand
GAGAGAGAGAGAGCGAGCGAGCGAGAGAGAGAGAGAGAGAGAGAGAGAGAGAGAGAGAGAGAGAGAGGGAGCGCGCGAGATGGGTAGCGAGCGAGCGAGAGAGAGAGAGAGAGAGAGAGAGAGAGAGAGAGAGAGAGAGAGAGGAAGCTTGCGATATTCTATGTAGCAGGAAGTATCAAGGGATTAGTGACGCTACGAGGCTCCTGTTCCTTGGCTGCAGTTATCTGGGTCATTGTCCGGCAGTTCCAGGTAGAGCCTGCCTTAGACAATGCCGATGTTGATAGCGGCGTAGTGTTATCCGTGTTATGTTAATGGGTTACACGCGCACGCCCGCACGCACGCGCTCACGCTCAAACGCTCACACATGAGCATGCACGCGCGCGCACACACGCACGCTGAAACGCTCACACACACACGCATGCACGCGCGCATACACACGCGCGCGCACACACCCGCGCACACACACGCACGCGCGCGCGCTCAAACGCTTACACACATGCATGCACGCGCGAACACACACGCACGCTCAAACGCTCACACACACGCATGCACGTGCGCGCACACACACACGCGCGCACACACGCAGTAATGTACCAGTGACGAATATTTTATACAGGTAACTGTAGCTATCGCTGCTCCGCTCATCCTAGACCGTGGCGAGAACGGCCAGGCCAAGTCCGTAGAGACGCCACAAGGGCTGACACGGGAATCGACCTTGTCGAAAGCGTTGCCTAGTAAACGGCGCTCCGACGCAAGAACTCCGTGGAACCCGCGCAGTCGACTATCCTCGGATCCGCCATCCTCGCAGCAATCACTGGGAGAAGAGACGCCCCGGATGTACGGTACGAGCGAGAGCAAAACGGATGGAAATCATCTTCCGCAAGAACTCACCCGCCAGCAGGTGCCGTCAGCTAACGATACGCCATTGTCAAATCCGGGTACGGATAACTCGACGGGACAGGATCATCCTAACAATTACCCGAACAACTACTACTACCCGCCCGACTACGGCTACTACCAGAATCCGTACGCCGCCGGCGCGCAGTATCCCGCACCCGGATCCGAGTCGCCGGTGAGTAACTACCCGCCCGGAGACGAGTCGAGCGGCACAGGGGACGAGAGCGAAGTCGTCAGCAACTTTGCGTCCGGTGACAACGTACCACCGGCTCCGTCGCCGATCTGGCCGGACTACGGCGATCCGTACTACCCTGGAAACCGTCAATATCCCGTTGATCCGTCCGCCGGCTACCCTGCAGGCGCGGGAACCTACGCGCCGCCACCGGGCCAGCATCCCGCAGGCGGACCTGGTCCGCAAGGTTCCGGGAATGCTCCTAGGGCGCAGCTACCGTTTGGCGCGAGCATACCTCCGCCCGCATATGGCTCCGGACCACCACTACAAGCACGCGTCGGGGGTCCTGATCCGTTCTATAACGGACCACCACCTTACGGCGAAGGGGGATACGGACCACCTGGGCAGCAATATGGACCACCAGGCGGTCAGTATGGTCCACCCAATGGACAGTATGGACCACCAGGCGGTCAGTATGGTCCACCCAATGGACAGTACGGTCCACCAAGCGGTCACTATGGGCCACGCGGTGGGCAATACCAACAAAGGCGAATCCCGCCCCACGATCCGCGTCGTATAGACTACATGCCACAGGAAGCAAGAGTGTACGACCGCGGCGATACCGGAGGAAGCAGGTAATTTGCGATTGACTCGTAATCAACTAAACATGCCACTGCTCATGACAGAAATAACATTAATGCGTCTTAAAACACCACATATACCACAGGATATATAGGGCACATTTACATAGGATCTAGATATGTCACGACTCGCCAAAATAATGTGAAATCAGTCCCCTTAGGTTGAATAAAACAGACATTCCTAATATCATGAATACATCTTGCGCGAAGAACACGAAATCTTATCCATTATTCTCTACGAGACGGGGATCACTGTGAGTTTATTGAGTTGGAATCCGACGAGTTTGTTTCTGCATTAGAGTGATATTAGACTACTACACGAGTGTCAGATAACAGGGTAGCTAGTGCAGATGGAAGATTTAGTCTATTCGTGTATTTACCAATGTCATCCTGCATGCTTGTAACCTCACATGGTACACCAGGATGTGAAGTAAAATCAATCCGTTCTATTTAGAATATATATAGATTAACAACCTTGCAATACCAAGCATGTAGACTACGCTCATGCAATGAATTTAAAATGATTTACATGTGTAGATATAGTTGTTCTAACAGTTAGCATTCACATGATCTTGTACAGTAGTTAGATTCTTTCTTAATGCTGTAAATCGCCTGGCGGTCATAAAATGTAAACTTACAAAAGTCCACCGCTATTTATCTTGACGTACAGTAACGCGAAATTCCATCTTAGACAATTAAGTTTATTTTATTATGAATTTTAATTTATTAGCAATTATATTTCAGGTACAGAGATTCCTATAACGACCGCGACGATTCCAGAAACGATGGGGGTTACAGTGACCAAGGGTCGAGCAGGAGATCATACGACAGCAGAAGGTCGGATGATGACGCCGGGTCTTACAGAAACTTCAAACTAAGCAATAGTGATAAAAGTGCGTACAATCCGTACAAGCTGAAATTACAAGGAGGCGATCGAAGGTAAGTCAATACCAAAGGCGCTCTTTGACAATACTATTACGCTTGCTCACAGTTTAATATAAACTATAGAAGACGTGACAAATGAGTATGTGAATGCGGGTAATATTAATCAATGAGTTATCATTACAGTGTGTGACCTATTATTTTAATGGTTGCACGTACGTACGTTTTTTTTGCCATTTCACACTACAGTCCACGGCGAGGTGATGACAACGATGACAATGGATACCGATTGAAAACCGACAGTTTTGCGCCTAGCGCAGGCGGCAGGTATCAGAGCAAAACTAGAGTCTACGACAACAGGGATGACGACAACGATCGCAGTTACGGAGGTAGTTCTGGACAAGATTACCGAAGAGGCTATGATGAAAGTAGAGGAAATGGCGGAAGAGACAAAGGAAGAGGAGGATATTACGACGATGGCGGAAGGGGCAGAGGAAGAGGAGGATATTACGACGATGGCGGAAGGGGCAGAGGAAGAGGAGGATATTACGACGATGGCGGAAGGGGCAGAGGAAGAAGCGGATATTACGATGATGGCGGAAGAGGAGGTGGAAGGAACTATGACGATGGTGGAGGGAGAGGAAGAGGAGGCCACGATGATAGAGGGAATGGAGGTGGAAGACATTATGACGATGAAAGAGGTAGAGGATATAATGATAGGGGACGCGGTGGCTACAATGGTAATGGAAGAGGAGGTGGAAACTCCCACGGAGGAGGCCCACCTGGAGGCCCACCTGGAGGCCCACCTGGAGGCCCACCTGGAGGCCCACCTGGAGGTCACCCCAGCGCGCCCCTTCCTCCCTCACCGTTTCCTCCACAAAACGCAATATCGGCTGGTCCTGGGGCTGGCTTTAACTTTAATGAGCCGAGACCAGGAGCAAGCATGTACAGGGTTGATAGAAACGGCGGTGAATTTGGTGCGGGATTCGGTAGTGACTTTGGCTCACGGGGCGCAGGACCTGGTGGTCCACCCGGATTCCCTGCTGCTGGTGGAGGCACATTTGGTCCAAGCTTTGGTGAAAGCTTTGCTAGTGGAGGTGGCTTTGGAGGCGGACCCGGCGGCGGAGGAGGAGGACCATTTGGAGGAGGTGGATTCGGTGGAGGCGGCCCTCCAGGAGGAGGGGGTGGAGGACCATTCGGTGGAGGCGGCCCACCGGGGGGAGGGGGAGGAGGACCATTTGGAGGAGGTGGATTCGGTGGAGGCGGC
>NW_014577063.1:1331643-1336506 GCF_000485595.1 Priapulus caudatus | reverse complement strand
CCGCCTCATGATTCAAGAGACAGACGTCCGCCCTATGATTCAAGCGACTCAGGACCGCCTCATAATTCAAGAGACAGACGTCCGCCCTATGATTCAAGAGACTCAGGACCGCCTCATGATTCAAGAAACTCAGGGCCGCCTCATGATTCAAGAGACAGACGTCCGCCCTATGATTCAAGCGACTCAGGACCGCCTCATAATTCAAGAGACAGACGTCCGCCCTATGATTCAAGAGACTCAGGACCGCCTCATGATTCAAGAGACAGACGTCCGCCATATGACTCAAGAGACTCAGGACCGCCTTATGATTCAAGAGACTCGAGGGCATCTTATGAAGCAAGAGATAGACGCCCTTCTTACGATTCAAGAGACTCAAGAGACAGACGTGATCGTGATGACGCCCACGCTCTCAATGGATCTAAAGAAACACGTAGGCGTGATGATAATGGTAATGACGGAAAGTCCCAACCGCACTACAACGGAGACTCGTATGATAGAGACTCCAGGCCTCCTTATAATAGAGACTCTAGGCCTCCATATGAAAGAGACTCCAGACCTCCCTATGAAAGAGACTCTAGGCGTCCTAAGGATAGAGACTCTAGACCTCCTCCTAATAGAGACTCCAGACCTTACGACGATAGACACCCTAGCTCATCCTATGAGAAAGACTCCGGCCCTTTCTATGATAGAGATTCCAGGGATTCCCACGATAGGGACTCCAAACCATCTTTCCACCACGATTCAGACCACGCCTCATCTCACAGCCATGACAACAACCATCGTCACGATCATTCCGATGACCGAACGTACAGCGAATACAGAGGTTCATCAGACCGTCCGGACGCCGAGTACAACCCGCTAGGTGGCAGCCGCGAATACTATGGCGCCAGCCAAACTTCACGAGATGGCGTTACCGAGAAATACATGATTGCATCAAACGGTAACCGGGACGGCCGCGAAGATGATAGCGACACAGGTCGTCACAGATCCCGTGATTCGGGTGATCGTTACAGGTCTTAATTGTCTTCCGTGCATTTGCGGTCGAGCGTCATTCGTCATGCGATGTCAATGAGTTACAGTTTTATCTGGGGGGGGGGGTCGCGATTAAACTCGCATTGTTTATATAGTGATCGGTTAAGTTTAATACCTGTTATGTTTATAATAAAATTATTTGAATAAATATATATATATATATATTTGTGTGTGTGTGTACCGGATGTTGAATTTAGTAGAACAGTTTTATCTAAAGAAGTGGTCTATTTCATAATTTTAGAATTTATCTAGTAATACATGGAGAGACAGAGGGGGACATAGGGAAAGAGGCTAGGGCCAACGAACGAACACATAATTTAGTGCGTGAGTGAGTGAGTGAGTGAGTGAGTGAGTGAGTGAGTGAGTGAGTGAGTGAGTGAGTGAGTGAGTGACTGCGTGAGTGAATGAGTGAGTGAGTGAGCGAGTGAGTGAATGAGTGAGTGAGTGAGCGAGTGAGTGAGTAAGTGAGTGAGTGAGTGAGCGCGTGCGGTACGTGCGTCTGTGCGTGAGTGAGTAATAGAATGAATGAGTGAGGGAATGTGGTCGAGGGCGCGCGCATGTGAGAGAAAAAGAGAGCGCAAAATATACGGTCGCGTGTGAGGGTGTATATAATATAGATGTAACGGCGTCAGCACTGATGGGTTGCTACGTTCTCATTAACAAATGGTCGCGTGCTTGCATTGTATATAGTTGGTTTTTAAGTTATTGTCAATTGTTGGATAATTACCACGCGTCAAGCTACGCCCAGGCCATTAGACTCATCACACATCGGTTGGCCTATAATGATTATGAAACGAGTTTACTGACCTTTCACTACAGGCATATTATTACCTTACCGCACCGAAGCAATTGACACCGTCAGTATTATTCACCCTGCAAATTGTTCGTGTTATTTTGCTCTATCAGTTTTGCTTGATGGTTACGACAGTAATCGTAGTCCCATTATAATCTTATTTCCGTGTCATCAGTTCCAGACTTTTATTACCTGTCAAAACACGTGAAACATTTTGCGAGCTCGAATATTAGTATAAAAAACGTAACGTAAACGCGTATTTTTTTTATTTAAGTTGTTCACAAAAACAGTATTATATTCTTCCCTGCAATCGATTTAAGGCGTGGAAGAAAAATTACAGCTTAACTGTAAATGCACTACTAAAATGCATATGACTACGGTCTATACTGCCTAACTAATTTCTTAGCCCATGATTATAACATATAGGCACATCTACCTCGGATGGATTAAGGCATTTGCCGATATGCTGCATCGTATTATCTCGAGAACAGACTACAAATGCTTGCGTTTCACTGTTAGCTAGCCGTTATCAATGATTTCATATGCAAACGTACAATCTAATAATTATATAATAATCGATAAGATAATAACATATATCCCAAAAAATGAGAGTCGAAATTATTCGCAATAACATACTTAATGATTATAATATTAAGTATTACAAATGATAATTTGTGGTTTCCGTTTATGTCCAGTGATAACATAATATAGTCACTATAATACGACTGTGTTAGATGGTAGTATAATTTGTCTACACAATAAATTAAACGTTCACTATGATGCCCCTTTAACACTGTACAATTAAATAAAAGCGTGAATTCGAACATATGTAAAAATTCAAACTCGTACGGCAAAGTCCGGAAGACTTCTATAAATATCTTAAAATTAAAAAAAGATAGAAATAAAGCGACGTCCATCTAATTTGAAGTAATTTGAAAAGGTTAGCATCTATCTCGACACGGGTGCTTGTCAAATGTGTTTACAATGTAACCTCAAAACGCGTGTAGGTTAAAACAATAAGGAACGGGTTACCAAGTGTCATTTTACCCGTTTGATGTCATACATGTTTGTATTATTCATTTACATTATATAAATTTGCAATGATTTCACATGCTACACCGTACTATTTTATAGAATAGGCACGTAAACTTTGCAGTGAGTGAATACACACAGTCTTAACATATATTCTAGGAATTATGTAGATTGACGAAGCGAATCTGGTAACTCCGAAGCTGGTAGACTTGCAAGATTTTCATGTAGACATGCATCGGATTATGCATGTTCTGTACGTGTGATGTGTCAGCTGTTAAAAGTCGATAAAAATGCACAACCACACCATATGCTGCAAAACATATACGTTGTCTGCAAAGGCTTTAGCCACAGGTAGGCCCTACAGCTGTAATATCACGCTGAACACTTTTAGTGGAACAGTTTCGAGCACACACCAACCAATTAATATAATATGCTTGTGAATTATAGTTATGCTCGCATGTTTTACACAACATGGCGTTACATATTAAATGAATTTCTACAGGTCCACATGTAAAATACGTAAATTAAATAAGTGCACTACCAGGTGCTGTTAACTGATAGCAAAACCAATATTCACGAGTGCTATTTGGCATGTTCATGCACATGGACTTCATTTCTATTCAATAAAAAATAAACTAGTATAGTAGCCTTTCGTGTAGATAATATACAGTGCTATCAATAACATTATAAATTAAAATCGATATAAGAAAAAGAGAGCGATCAGCAATAACTCTCTATATAACAGAACTATCATCGGATCATGTACATGGGCCTATATAATATATATACGTGGTACTCCTATAACTAAGGAATAGCGATCCAACCCATCTTATTCCTTACAAATCTCACTGCGAATATATGCATGCTATACAACCACTGTAATCTCGCACGTTTATACAATATATCACGTCACTGATTCATTGTTTTTCTGATGAAAGCAAATCGGTCCTCCCACCTCAGGCATACTCGACAATAGCCATGAACTACTTGAGTTAACATAATATCAAGAGCTAATAACCACAGGTGTTTATTAGCTCTTGATAATACGTACAGCAAGAATTCATCTGTCGTCAAAAATCGGAAAGGCGATACTACGGAAAGAGATGTACTTTCTGGTGGATTCGCTACAAATGTTCATCTAAATGTGATATGATGAGCATTTTCTCCGCGTCTGCCCTTGAGATGATCATGCCTAAGGACTCAAATTATTATATCAGTGCGCGACGTATCCCGCACTGAATTAAACGAATTCGCATTTCGCCAACCTCATTTACGTTGAGCAATAAGGCTATGATTGCCGAATGCTATCAACGTAGACGACCGTCGTTATAAGCCAGTTTTGCCTACGTTGCTATAGTAATATAAAAGTAACGATGAAAATTTGATGCACTTAACAGCTGGCCGGTTCCAGCATTTATAGATTTATACATACATCATAGAGCCGTGGCCTACGACCGTACGTACGATCGTAGAACCGATTACAGATATTAGGATTTTTTCCGCGATGTCCCCTCGCGTCTCGCCGTTTCCCGCGTAACATCGTTGAGCACACAAATTGATGACGTCATTCGAATCGGAGTGGCTACGAGCGAGAATCGTGCGATGCGCGTTTGTCCTGCAGAAGGCGACCGCCGGGACTGTCCTTCGAGCGTTGTCGCAGGTTGTCCTGCATGCCATTCTTCAGGTGGAATCCGATGATAGAGAACAGCTTCTTCCAGATGTTCTCGACGCTTGCGTCCCAACTTCCGTGGTCTTCTAGTATCGGCTTAACGGCGAGGATAAACTGGGAGCCAAGAAGCTGCGGGCGAAAGAACGCACGAGACTTTCTCAGTGAGCCAAGAGCCTCTTAGTGAGTGAAGAGAAAGTAACGAGAGAGGTCGTGCATTTCATTAACGTACCAAATCATGTCGGAAATCATATTTCTCTCTCTCTCTATGTGTATCTATCTATCTATCTATCTATCCATCTATCTATCTATCTATCTATCTATCTATCTATCTATCTAT
>NW_014577063.1:1328757-1330820 GCF_000485595.1 Priapulus caudatus | reverse complement strand
TCCGTTCGTCCGTTCCTCCATTCGCCCGTCCGTCCGTCCGTTCGTCCGTCCGTCCGTCCTTCCGTCCGTCCGTTCGTCCGTTCCTCCATTCGCCCGTCCGTCCGTCCGTTCGTCCGTCCGTCCGTCCGTCCGTCCGTCCGTCCGTCCGTCCGTCCGACCGTCCGTCCGTCCGTCCGCCCGTCCGTCTGTCCGTCCGTCGCGTGCGTTCGTGTATGTGTCTGTCCATCCGTTTGTCCGTTTGTCGCGCGCGTTCGTGTGTGTGTCCGTCCGTCCGTCCGTCCGTCTGTCCTTCCGTCGCGTGCGTTCGTGTGTGTGTCCTTCCGTCCGTCCGTCCGTCCGGCTGTCCGTCCGTCGCGTGCGTTCGCGTGTGTGTCCGTCCATCCGTCGCGTGCGTTCGCGTGTGTGTCCGTCCGTCCGTCCGTCCGTCCGTTCGTCCGTCCGTCCGTCTGTCTGTCCGTCCGTCTGTCCGTCCATCGCGTGCGTTCGTGTGTGTGTCCTTCCGTCCTTCCGTCCGCCCGTCCGTCTGTCCGTCCGCCGCGTGAGTTCGTGTGTGTGTCCGTCCGTTCGTCCGTCCGTCCGTTCGTCCGTCCGTCCGTCCGTCCGTCCGTCCGTTCGTCCGTTCCTCCATTCGCCCGTCCGTCCGTCCGTTCGTCCGTCCGTCCGTCCGTCCGTCCGTCCGTCCGTCCGTCCGTCCGTCCGTCCGTCGCGTGCGTTCGTGTGTGTGTCCGTCGGTCCCTTCCGTCCGTCGGTCCGTCCGTCCGTCCATCCGTCCGTCCGACCGACCGTCCGTCCGTCCGTCGCGTGCGTTCGCGTGTGTGTGTCCGTCCGTCCGTCGCATGCGTTCGTGTGTGTGTTAACGCTGTTTTCCAAAGCCGAAACCATATAAGGTCGCATGGCGGCCATATTCACTACATGACTTTGCAATAATTTTGAGAGCAATTCATTTAATTATTCACGCACTCGTTAAGTAATTAAACGTTTTGCGGCAAGTGCATTATCATATTCCTGATTTTGAAATAACTGAACCCACTAACGCACCACAAAAAACATCAATCAATATTGTCGCACAAGTATACGTTTAATGGTAAGTGGGTAAAAATACCACGTGGCAGAGTTCTTTGAATTTGAAAAAAAAACGCAATGTTTTTACTTGCTTCATCTCGATGACGTAGACGGGGATTTAGGCCGTAATATTGCACAGACAAAGTGCAAGTGTAAGATCAATATTGATATGAGGCGATGTGCATGCCTCTTTCACCGTGTGAGTATCAATAACGAGCCCAGAGTGTTTAAAGATCAACCCGATAAGAAGCCCATAAACGACACCGATAATGTCATATTCAGTGTAGGTTTTTCGCCAAAGTAAATCGTTGAATAGTAATATAGAGCCTTATAACACATATTAGTTATTTGTTAATTATACACTAACCGTAAAACATTAACTTGAAATACACTACGAAGATACTATATACATAGTATAGACCATACTATAGTATACTATATGTACACTATGAAAGGTTTATATTGTTACAATTTTTTTTAAATAAACAATGTTTGTCCTAGGTCATTCGTGATTCGTCATCGTCACCGCGAATTAAAAATGCAGTTAGTGTGGTTGTGAAACCTACGTCGATGTACTGGATCTTGGCTCCGTATCCGACATGTTTCGTGCCGAGTGTGCGCAGCAGCTGTTCTATCTTCTCTGGCTCGTTCAGCCGTGTCGTCACCTTAAACAGCGTAGACGTCATCATAGTTGAGCAATTATCATAGAAATACATAAAGACACTATAACTAGTACAAGCTTAACTATAGTATTATTTAGTAGTATAAATCTAACTAGTAGTCTAACTAATATTATTTAGTAGTATAAATCTAACTAGCAGTCTAACTAGTATTATTTAGTAGTATAAATCTAATTAGTAGTCTAACTAATATTAGTTAGTAGTATAAGTCTAACTAGTAGTCTAAATAGTATAATTAGTAGTATAAGCCTAACTAGTATTCTAACTAGTATTATTTAGTAGTGTAAATCTAACTAGTAGTCTAACTAGTATTATTTCTAT
>NW_014577063.1:1308757-1323757 GCF_000485595.1 Priapulus caudatus | reverse complement strand
TGTCTGGCTCAGCCAGATTTATCATCGCAATTTTTAATGTACCCACAGACGAGTCAGACGCTCTGCCAATATTGGACTAATGTGCATGCGCGCATATTTCAGCGAAATGTGTCTGCGTCCATTTACACCGCACACCGCACATACCAACCAATGAACATTTCGTATAAATCTGCGTAGGGGGGAAGAATTCGCAAACTTCGTAACGCTGTGATTCAGCCGCGCTACTCGCGAACAAAATGCCCAACACAATTCGTGGTCCTTACAGTTTATCTTTTTCGATTTTTAATTCGACTATTTTTGACGCAGTCATCGTTGAAGCCAGGGATTTGTAATAGATGAAACCCAGGCAATTCTAGTAAGCTTCGCGGTCATGCCGGCAGTATTAGTTCATATATCGTATTTCGTATAGCGAAAGATCGGATGGCTGCAGCAGAAAGAACATAATCCCCCCAATAATCCTCCACAGAACGGAAGTTGACTTGCTAGCTACATCCAGTTCGGCGTACATACAGACTCGATTATGGGCTGACGCAGCATGTGACAAACTGATAATGCTATTTCGCGAAATTGAACCAATTATCCAATAATAATCATGGCTTAGAAGCAATTACGAGGCCGTAGAAGCCATTTGTGATTTCGGCGTAGGCCTATATATCATTTTCTGTAGCGAGCAGGGGTTGTTGGGAGTGACAACTTGCGCTCTTTCCACACAATCCATAATGTTAATTTTCACAATTGATGTTACTATGTACATTTCTACGATACGAAAAAGTCATTTCGCTAAAGATCTCTTTTTAATTATGCCTGCATTAATTGATCCCTTCTTAATTACCAATACAGTGGACCTATAGCTATGCACGATAGCTTAGATTGATGAAAAATCAATATGCCATTTAACATGTTTGCGAAGTTCTACATCACCTCAATGGCGTCATCTGTTGCATTATATAGCAAAACAAACTAAAAATGCAGTCCAGCTTGTAAACAACGATAGTGTATTTCAAAACTTCCATACAGAATACCGGGTTTTCTGGTTCTAAAGGTCATACTTAATTGTCCACGTGTAGATTGATCTAATAATAATGATCTGCATCTGATAATTGTGTACCATAACGTGTTGTTTCCTACATTTGTGCTGTTGTACATTGATATAATACTAATTTATGCACAAATCAACATTTTTATAATTTGTTTTGAATTTGACTAATAAGCTGTCACCACCTAGAATATGGACATCTTATGAGCAAATGTCACAACGACACAGTAATAAATAATCAGTAATGTATGAGTACTTATTCTTGCCACTAATTAGGTACTTTTAGTACTCTTGTTTAAAATAATGGCCTATACTAACTGCAGACAAAAATGAATGTATTTACGAAAGTTTTTGCATTTAAATCAGTTGCTCTAAAAATGTTAGCTAAATCTTTATAATGATGTCCTAGTTTTCAAGCTATACAAACGAACCAGCGGAAAAAGAAACCCTACATAAAACGGCACTTACTACCTACAAATAGATTGTGTACGAATAAATAGATTAATAATTTTGAAATCAATGCCAATCCGTGTTATAACCGTTGAGTCTTGCATAATAATTCTACAGTCAGCTCAGTATAACACCTAAAATGATGCATAGAAAACCAATACAATTGATTATAACAAAGCACTTTCAGTATGCACCGCATTCGCATTTGCATAATGAAAGTATACAATGTCACAATATGCACCCATACAAGTATGACTGCAAAATGCAGGATTCTACTCTCAACTGTAACCAAGCGTGAATACAACTGTCTTGCTTCGTAATTCCACTTCTATCCATCGAGACATGTACATGTAAAATACAACCCAATACCATAAGGAAATGTGACAGCGTGCACATCCCAGGCGTTCCCACTTAATATACGAAAGAAAATGTCTCTTTTGCACGCGCTATGGTTGGATTGCTTATTTGAATACGTAGTAAACCCACGTATAGGGTACGTTTCAATCGCTAGGAGAGACGCAATCGACTCCTCGTGTCATAACTAACACTTTGCTCATGGAGTAAAAGCTTTATTGTAATCGGGCTTCTATTATTTATATGATATCAATGGAAAATAACCGACACCATAATAATGGGTTTAATATGGGCAGATGTAATTTGATACATCCAGGTTACACAAGTATACACACACACGAACACACACACGCGCACGCGCGCACACACACGCACGCACACACACACACGCACGCACGCACGCACGCACGCACGTACACATACACATATATTAGATATCTATAATCTGATGTGTGCTTCCGATAATCCGTTCACCGGCTCCCCAGAGCACAAGAAAAAAAAAGAATCGCTACTTGTTTATAGAAACCGCAATACCCATGCGCAGGATCATATGATCGGTCTGTGGGCTGTATAGTAAATACGAATGCCAGACTTAATTAGACTACAAAGAAAGACGGAGAAACGGTAAATTAACCACAAAATAACAGGGAAAAGACGCCCGGTGAGCAGAAAACGAAGAAGAAGAAGAAGAAGAAGAAGAAGAAGAAGAAGGAGAGAGAGAGAGAGAGGGGGGGATGTGGTAGCTAAAGCGAGAAGGGAAAAATAGGAATGGTAAGAACGGTGAGATAGCCCTACCATATCATCGCCAATGTATCTAAGCATCAATCGTAAGACACTTTGGTATGTCACACGTTGACATTAGCCGAGCCCGAACGAACAAGAATAATTTCGGTTACGCGTGTCCAACATGGTAAAAAGAAGCCTGTCACAGAAAAAAATCTATGATGAACTATAAAAAGCTCCATCATACTGCGATGCTATTTTGGGTAGAAATCTGCTTATGTGAACTCACATTTTTCTTCTTTCCTGTAGCAGCATCAGCTTTATAGTTATGCTATTGTAGTTTTACTGCCTTTTTCGCATCAACCCAAACTGGTTCATTAGCAATTCGGTTACATTTCCAACAAACTTTCGCATAAATTGTGTCAATTCTCATTTCTGATGTCACGCAACGTTTATGAAAACGTAAAATGATATGTACAAGTGATATTTTCGTCTATGATGTCACATACCATTTATTTAATTATTTATTTATTTGTAACATCTATTACGAGCTTTATACTAATTGCAATAATATACAATTAATATATTTTGTGTAATGTATTTTTCCATGCGATACACCCATTACACATGGCCGCTGGATGAAGAGCCAGGAGGAATAACATTTGACGACTAGTGTTCAGGCCTCTGGTCACACACACACACACACACACACACACACACACACACACACACACACACACACACACACACACACACACACACACACACACACACACACACACACACACACACACACACACACACACACACACACACACACACACACACACACACACACACACACACACACAATATATATAATATATAACTATAACTTACATATACGTTAACGAGTAAAGAGTAAATAACTTCAATAGGAAATCTGCAGTTGGATTCAGGTTCAAAGTACCGTATAGAATAAGCCATTAAGCAATTAAGCATGTCATAGTTTGCAGAACCGTTTAGAAGTTTCATACAATATTCACTAGACGGCGGCTACTGAGCATTTATTCTGAGATAGTGCAGCCATAAGCACACAAAACCCACGGTATATCGAACGCATGTCCATCGGTAACACGGATTCAGGACAAAAAAGCTTAAAAAGAAGTCATAATTCTCAGTTCGACAGACAACAAGGCAACAGGGGATGCGAAGGAAAGTTGTTGTGAGCTGAGACAGGGAGATGGGTAGTTATATATATAATAGGCGCAGGTATCGACACAGCAATCAATCACAGGTATCACGTTTGAAATGTTTTTGCCAAAACACTAATGTTATACAAATTGATAAAAAAATGACGCAAAATTCAATGAAAAACAGACGTGCGTTGATCAGGCGAAGACGGATACTACAATCCTGATATTTTCCGCTTCGTTTTTCATGCTCAGATAGGATTCCAACACTGCCCTGGCTTTACTCCGAAAGACACCCTGCTGTATACATGTCGTGATTCATTCGTCGAGTTTTAAAATTACACACCGCATCATGTGTAGCCCGCCGCCAGACTGCCTACTCATTCATGATTCAGCGGCCATATAAGCGGTCACGTCATAGGTTATTTAGTCGGTATTGCATACCCATGGTTACACAGCCGAACTCTCTCCTTTGCCGAAGCACGTCGCAGGAATCTTGATGAGGAATCACATAATTATATGTTTGCGAAACGCAGGCTTACATGCAAGCACTTCCACAGAGAATTGCTCGTGCGGGGTCTAACAACGCGCACGGACTTCGTGTCGCGTTGCATCGCCCACGCGGTCACTGTTTGTAAGCGTACGTGAGCAGCTTCCGATTTTTGGTTCCTGTATCGTATCAAGAGCATATAAAGAAGGATAAATACATAAATAAATAAATACAGATATTCTAGATATGTATGCCAGCTAGTACATCCATCAATCGATCCCTCGATGCATGCATGCGCCAATTCATCGATCAACCAATCCGTCCGCGTCTATCTATCTAATAATCCCCCATTTAATCCGATCTTTCCAATCTTCTCTGTCTGCCTTTACTTCCGTCTTTAATGTGTTGCAATGATATTGCGTATGATGAACAACGCAGTGACCGTGCTTTCACTTTGCTGGTAGTAATCTGCGTAGCAATAACCCTGTAACTCGGAGTCAATTCACTAATATAATTACCGCCAGTAACTTAGAATACCATTTACGCCAAATTGCTTATTCCCATTAAAATATTATCACTCTGCCTGATGTGAGCGCCTCCTAACGGATTTATTTCTCAAAAAATCAATGAGACTGCTTAGATTTATTTCAGGGCTTTCTGGGGTTTTGTTTTGTTGGCTTAATTTATCGATCTTGTGCAGGAAACATCTCAATATTAACGACCTATCACGATATAATTGTGCGGGTACCTATCCGTGGTTGTTTTGGGGCTTTTTCTCAGCTATAATATTTACGTTACACCGGCTTTTACCCTTTCTAAACGCATGTGGAGTCGGAGCAATTATGGTGATAGCTCATTTGTTTGTTGATATCGTTTTTTTCAAACCGTTTGTTTGTTCGTTCTTCCGTTCATTCGTTCGTTCGTTCGTACGTTCGTTCGTTCGTACGATCGTTCGTTCGTCAAGCGCGTTGGCATGGTGATATTTAAAGACGTTATGAGCTAATATATTGTGAAAGGCGATATGTCGTCATTAGGCAGACTACTGGTCATTTCCTATGACTTTCTATTATGCACACAACAAGAATATCATTTTTCGTCGCGTGATTTGCAAATATAATACTTGTGTACCTAAAAAGAATATATATATATATATATATATATATATATATATATATATATATATAATTGACGCGACCCGCTCATTAGTTAGTTTGTCATAGTTAGTTTTCTGTAGGCGAGAGACAAATTTCTTCTGCCTTGATCAAGCCCAGATCTAGGACTGTTTGATGCGAAGACTCTGTTTATACTCAGCGGAAGACTTGTATTTCACAAGTGGGCCGAGTGCACGTGATGGCAGAAAACATCACTGAGCTATATGCTACATACCCACCAAACATAGCGCGAAAGACGCTTCCATATGGCTGCCAGTTCGAAGTCGACTATCACAATAACTAGGGGCAACTCGAAGCCTTATGTAAATCTCCTAATCCTGTTCGTCTCATAGGTTCTCGCACATTTCCTGGTTTGTGCGGAAGAAGGATATCAACTACGTGCCCTACAAAAAAGCCTTTTCGCGAGCGGCACGCGAATTGCGTGCATAGTTGCAGAAAACGAAGTCGTGCTATGACGACATGTGTCTATCCATCATCCACCCTACGGCCACACAAATGCGTCTGAGACTGTTAGCAGTTCGATTCTAGTGGCAGCATCGTGTCCATCTTCAAAATAAACGGCTCGGCGGATTGGTTCCTGTTTAGTCACCACACTATCTTTATCTGTCATGCACTGGCACCGCTACTTTCCGTTAACCCTTTTCTTCCTCCTCTTCCTCTTCCTTCCCCTCCTCCGCCGCCGCCGCTTCCTTATTCTACTACTTCTTCTCCTCATCATCTTAATCGTTTTTCTCCTTCTCCCTTTCTCTTATTTTCTTCCTCTTCATTCCTCTTCCACCTCCTCTCATTTTCTTCCTTTTCTTTTCCCTTCCACATTCTCTCTTGTTCTTCATCTTCTTCCTCCATCTCCTCTCCTCTCATTCTCTTCCTCTTCCGACTTCCTGTCTTGTTGTAGCTTTCTCTCCTTATCTATCCGCTATACATTTCTTCATTTTACCACAGCTCTCGGAACATCGCGCCACGTTGCCACGTGTCCAAATGTCAATTAATCTAGCAGACGGGAAGTGCGTGTTACGGAGGCATTCCTGACACCCAACCGTAAATCTGCGATAAGTAAACAGCGCCAAGTTTTGCTTCTCTGGCTTTCTCCCCGTTCGCACTCACTCGCTTGCGCAGACAGACAGACAGACAGACAGACAAACAGACGGACGGACGGACAAACAGACAGACATAGTGCCAGAGAAGAAAACGAGAAAATAGGAGAGAATAAAGCGGAGAGGAAGAGAGAGAAAGAGAAAGAGAGATAGAGAGAAAGAGAGAGAGAGAGAGAGAGAGAGAAAGAGAGAGAGAACGAGAGAGAGAGAGAGAGAGAGAGAGAGAGAAAAAGAAAGAGAAAGAGAAAAAGAGAAAAAGAGAAAAAAGAGAGAGAGAGAGAGCAGGAGGGAGAGAACGAGAACCATACCTCTAGGAAACCAAGAAACCCCATGCAATGTCGTAACATGATCACGACGGCAACCATCCACACAGCTGCAGCTTTTAGGGAGCGAAAGGATTTCCAGCGAATTATCAATTCATTACACGATTTTTTTTTCTTTTTTTGTTACCCACCGAGGAACCAACCGCTAACCGCGTTTGCGACACAGACGCGAAGACAGATGGTAAGAATCGACCCTTCCTTTTCTCATCAGAGATGAACCCACGCGAGTCTTTCTTTGCCGTAGTGCAATAATCCGAGAGAATCCCCTCGACAGTAAGTAGTGACTAAAATAGCAGCCGAGCGTGCTTAGGTCATGCGCGGCGTCACATCGCAATGTCATGATCGTGCGATGCCCACATATAGCTGTCAGTCTTGCTTCCGCGTGATGTCCCCGGATCGTGTGCAAGAGTCGGACCGAACTCTAATAGTAAATAGTAATTTCTACTAGATTACTCGCCAGACATCGGCTGTTTTACATTTGCTTCCGGAGATGAGACCTGCATTACAAGACTCCCAGAGGATTTGGGGAGTTAATAGACTAACGCTCTTACTCGGTGACATTCACACACATGAAATGACATGAAACGAAACACATTCCACGCTCTATTCTAACAACGATCCAAGCAACTAACGGTTTAACATTGCTTTAGACACTTTATTTTGTCCTATCGCGTAACAGATTCTACGCTCTATTCTAACAACGAACATAACAATTAAAATCAACTATAACGGTTTAACATTGCTTTAAACACTTAATTTTAGCCTATCGCGCAAATTTGAAACAAGATAAATACACAATGATTATAGACACGAAAAAATTATCGTATTAGTGTGGGATAATAATCATTAGCTAGAAGTTAATCTCCTTTGCGGTCTTAATTTGCATAATGACTAGCATAAAAAACGCACGGTGGTTTTCATCGCCAGACGTTCATCCATCGATCATGTTTTTTGAAACAACCATTCGCGCACAGATCCCGCTACCGATGCGTAGCAACAAGCCATTGCAATGCAACGCTTGCTCGCGGTGTATAGTCTAGTAGTCAACACTAGCATATCAGTCACGACGTACCTACAGCCGTGCTAGCTCCAAGAAACGGTCTTTGCTAGGGTTAGAAGACCGTATATTGACGTTAGTCACACAGCCTGGTCGGGCTACAGCCGTGCCTGCGGTATCGTATTGCCACGCTTCTACACGCGCCTGACATAGCGCTGCTTTCCGGCAGTAAATTATATATCGATGAAAACGCGGGAAACGACCGACCGGAAGTGACGGCTGACTGGAAGTGTCGGCCGACCGGAAGTGTCGACCGACCAGAAGTGTCGACCGAAGCTGGCGATCGAACGACGCCGCTTGATTTTGATGCAGTTATCGTTTTCTAGATGACGCCACTCGCACCGACGCTAGGTTGCATACAACGCGAACATGTTTAGGACCTAGAAGGACACTACGATTACGATTTGCAGAGCGGGCGTTCGTTCTTTCTCGGGGACACACGAGGGAACACTTGTTTTGCGCCTTCCGTAATAGTCTAGAGGGAATCTTTCCTGCTATCTACTCTATCATGTGACGGCCAGTGCAATTCATATAGCAGTTAGGGTGTGGAGACGAGCTATAGTAATCGCATGGCGAATTACGAGAGGAAATTCGAAAACAAGAGATGAACTTATGATTCGATGCAAAAAACGCGCGCGCGGGCTCTAACGCACAACGATATTTTATTACGACGCAGTGGGACGTTCGATTGGAAATGTATTACCAGAGGCGGTTCGCGGGAGACACTCGCAAAAACTCCCTGTGAGCAAACACATCACAATGCCAGTGCCAGTGCGACTAGATATGTACTGAATACCAAAAAATCGTTACGAGCAGCATTGTAAGTTTTTAAATGTCTCGTTCGAGGCCAAGCCAGTATATGTCAATAGCCAAACGTATTTAGAAGTAATGAGAAGCAGCAGAGAGAGAGAGAAAGAGAGAAAGAAAGAGGGAGAAAGAGAGAAAGAGAGTAAGAGAGAGAGAGAGAGAGAGAGAGAGAGAGAAGACCCTTCCCGAGAAAGAGGAGAAAAAGATACGAGAAAGAAGGGAGCGGGAAAGAGAGAGGAAAGAGAGAGAGAGAGAGAGAGAGGAGGGGGGAGAGCGCGAGAGAGTCCCATCAGGAGAGCAAATATATCGCATGTATACGCGATCCCGTCTCCCTCGGCAGTTCCCACAAATTCAACGAATTTATTGGAGCGGGTACAGCGTTCACGTACGCTCTGTAGGGAGCTCTATAAACTAGTTATTAGAAGCTACGCTTTTGTAGCATGCACTAACGTTTTCAATAAAGAAATAATTCCCATCCAGAAGACCCAAACCCACCTCCATGATACTACTAATAAGGGGAAAAAATAAGCGTTATTTATCGTATCCCAGCGAAATCCACTTGACGCCTGTTGAACTCTACTTCGATCTAATTTCCATCGATCAGCACATACCACGTTACAGCATGCAGCCTGCGTTCCTAGACATTTCCTTATCGTTTTAACCGCGTGTAAAACGGCAAGGAACCTATTTAAACCGCAAGTGTAGTGTGCGAATTTGTGCGAGCCGGAAAGGACATCACATCATAGAGAGAAAGTGCTAACATGCTGCGTAGAATGTCGTATCTAGGTGATACGCAACTCGTCAGGCCAGCTAGACCACTACTTGGTAAAATGTTGCCACAGTCAGCGGCTGTGCCAAACACGACATATTAGAAAAATTCTCCTCGGCACAATTTTTATTTCGACATACACCCAGCGCATGAAATGTTTCCGCTGCATATATTTACAACAGTTCTGTTTGCTACTAATGATATCAGGAGTGTATAATATCGATCTATAGATACTCCTGATGTTATTAGGAAACAGCAATATCCCGCACCGCGGTGATCAGTCTCTCATTCAGATATAAAATAGAATATATATATATATATAAATATATATAAGCCAGTCAGTGAAACCACAGAGTGTGTGCTGCGTCACTATAACAGCAATATCACGCACCGCTGTGATCAGTCCATCCTCACAGCGATGATGAGACTATATAGGCGGTGACATCTTGCTAATCCGTACATACATGCGGCTCCTGCTTCCCTGATCAGCGATCGGCAACGCACCGCCAGACAGGTCACTGCAGCCTGTCGTGTCCGTGTTATTAACACGTATCAACTTAATTTGCCATGGTTCATTAAGGGATTAAGGGTTAAGAGGGAGCTACGCCTCGTATGGTTATAGTTATACTCATTTGACGCTTCCTCTGCGTTCTAGTAAGTCACCGCTGCAGCCGTCGTATAAATCACAATAATATATATATATATATATATATATATATCAGATCAATTTATGTTTCGTGTGCATTTGGTGAGCGCGTGAGCATTCCAGTAATGAATCACCTACCCGCCTACCCGCCTACCCGCCTACCCGCCTACCCGCCTACCCGCCTACCCGCCTACCCGCGCCTACCCGCCTAGCCGCATACCTACGCGCGGGAGCATTCCAGTAATGAATCACCTAACTGCCTAACCGCCTAACCGCCTAACCGCCGACCCACCTACCCGCCTACCCGCCTACCCGCTTACCCGCCTACTCGCATACCCGCCTACCCACTACCCGCCTACTCGCCTACCTACGTGCGGGAGCATTCCGACTTGTCCATTTTACAGCCGTCTGGGCGCGCCTACCCGCCTCTACCCGCGTCGTTCCCAGTAATCTTTCTCAGTGATCTTTCCCAGTAATTACTCGCCAAATATAGACACAGCCTCGACCTAATAGACACGGCGCATTAAGGACCCTCGATCCTGATCTCGGTGTTATATCTCCTGATCATAACAGCCTAAATGCGAAACGGACACGACGGTTACGGTTAAAGCAAGCTTATAGGATGAACGAATAAAACAATTCTTATTGGACGAATGATTGAAAACATTCTTATTACGACGAGTGCGATCGTGACCTGACCTATCCATCACAACCCTCACACGCCGCCAGACGGCGTTACACTCACGCGACTTGCTTGGGATACGGATCTAGGCTAAGCACCCGAGATAAGATTTACAATTAGAGTGCCACGGACGGGAGCCGGGAAGTTTGCTGTGGCGGGATTTAAAGTCGTTCGAACGACTTACTGAAGGTCACTGAACTATTGGAATGAACTACACACAGTGAATAGTCGATGTGTGGGTTAGAGACGGTCGAATAGCCATCATAACGAAAAATCAAATGCAAAACATAAATACAACTATGACTACAGCGAGGCGGTTAAAGACAGCAAACTTGGGAGTTTTCTGTCGCTAACTGTTGTATTCACGGCCGTTATAGTGAACAGCGCAAATATCCAAGGCCGATGTGCCTTTTAGAGTATGAAATGCAATTTCATATACAATCACAATAGGAATCTCTACAGCCCGTCATAGCATTCATTGACGCCATTTCAAGATCACGCGCGAAATCCAATTAGGGATCATTGAGCTTCGAAGCATGATGCGAACTGTGGTTTAAGCAAGAAGATAAAGCCAGCGCTGCTTTCTCCAGGGCATAATCACTGATTCTCAACGAAAGCGGTTAGATTGCAATATCTTGCCTTCTCCAGATTAGGTTGACATTTCTCGCAGTTTATTGAATAGAGTGCGTTCTCCGTGGCTTCGTTGCATCGTAGTCTCGAGGTTTCGCTAACTCGCTTACGCGGAGATGTTACCTAAACATGGGCTATAGTAACCAGATCCTGCCTCTATGCTTGTGTGTCCATTCTTAACTGAGATAGTGGTGCCGCCATTCAAACGTTGAAAGTTCCGTCTTTAATTGCAGGCAGTTGTTTACCAGGAGTTCTGTCGCTGGACGTTCGACGTAGTTATGGTCAACAACGTCCGTTATGCGCGTGAACGAATTTCAGCGTTTGCGTGCGCGACATTCTATTAATGTACAGCAATAAATTTTCATTCAATTTCCACGATGTCAGAACTGTTTAATGTACGGGCAAACAATGAAACGCACCGCACAGTTAAGATTTCATGAACAAACACTGCGGCACAATAATATTAATGAGAAATCTTGATTATGTTTGAGCTCTCTATGATTTTAGGCTTGAATTCGAATTTTTAACGAAGTTTTTCTACGATTTCAAACAAGTTAAACATTATTCTAGCTAGAAACTAGACACCGGTGGTCGCACAACGGGGAACATGACTAGAAGTAAATGCATGATTGATGGATAGAGAGTGCTTTCTTCGTAGCATCGAGCCTGGATTAAGAGCACGCAGAAGCACTCATGGGAATGTAACTTTAAGTTCGGTGGGGGTGGGGCGATATTGGTGTTTAGTTCATGACACGTGACACGCTTTGAATCAATTACAATGCGGTATATCTCGCAGCCATATAACAATATATAGTGTGTATGTATAAATTTGTGTGTAGGGCCTATATATAGGCTTGAAATGTTTTATGTCGTCATGTGCCATAAAATCAAAACAATATTGCTCATAAAAATCACAAAGCAATCAATATAACTCGCCGAGCTGTGCTGCCACCTATCAATAATGATCTTATTTTATTCTTATTTATTTATAATAAAACTTTATCGCTAGAAATGACCGCCACGATTAGCGGCAGACGAAGTGATGAACTAGTGAACTAGGACAGTGTCGACCAAGTATATGCCAAGACAAAGTAGACCAAGACAGAGTATGCCAAGTGAAGTTATCAAAAACAGTCAAATCTAGTAATCTAGTTTTATCATTAAGTTAATCATAGGTAGACAAAGGTTCGTGTGTGGAATTCTCTCTCTATAAAATGTTAAAGACTCCCATAGAACTGCCTGATTTCACACATATCAAAACACTTACTGGCTGGTTCTGGGAGCATAAAAGTTTTATGAACCTAAAAAAATCGATGTCACCCTTAAACTCCCTTCTCGGTTAACTTCTTTCTCAGCGCAGAAAGTTTGATGTTTTTCCGCGCAGCCAAGCGTTAATTGTGTAATATCAGAAACAAATAAAAACAAAAAACCGTTTTATTCACTACTGGTAATTATACTGGACTGCCTGATTTCACACATATCAAAACACTTAACCCTACTGGCAGGTTCTGGGAGCATAAAAGTTTTATGAACCTAGCAAAAATCGATGTCACCCTTAAACTGCCTTCCCGGTTAACTCCTTTCTCAGCGCAGAAAGTTTGCTGTTTTTCTCCGCAGCAAAGCGTTAATTGTGTAATATCAGAAACGAATAAAAACAAAAACCGTTTTATTCACTACTGGTAATTATATATATATATATATATATGTGTGTGTGTGTGTGTGTGTGTGTGTGTGTGTGTGTGTGTGTGTGCGTGTGCAACGCATGCGTGTGCATGTGCGTGTGCGTGCGTGCGCGTGCATGCGTGCGTGCGTGCACATATAAGCACTGGCCGCAGCTCTCTTGCCAGTTGAATAGATACGCACAACGAATCCCTCAAAATAGAGAATCGCAGGCAGCTCGGCTATTTATACGGATCCTGCTAAAAATTGCCGAAACAAACGTACAGATGAAAAGGAGGACATCGCCGTACTAAATTGCACGTAAAATAAAGCGGCATGTGGTAATGGATATTGAAAAATTGTCGAGACTACAATGTGCTTGTGGTCATAGGCACTTGGAGCGTTTCAATAAAATATAATGCTAAATAAATACGAAATCTATTTACTACAAAGTCTTAATGTTTCTCTACTCTCTTTCACTTATTATTGCCGACAATTTTCTGTAAATGCCGTCCAAATGCTCATCTGCAACACACGCTGGCCGCCGCCAGCTATATATATATATATATATATATATATATATATGTCAGTGTGCAGCAGCTAGCGTGCGGAGTTTGACAGCAATAAACAAGAAATTGACGGCAATAGTAGGTGAAAGAAAGTAGAGAAACATTAAAACTTTGGTAGTAAATAGATTTCGTATTTATTTAGCATTATAATTTATTGAAACGCTCCAAGTGCCTGTGCTTCATGCGTTTTCATGATAGTGGTTAGACCTCGTTGGTTGTTGCATAATCATTACGCGATGATTAATTTATAAAGGATCAGGCCGCCAGGAACAATTGCGATAAAATATGCATTGCATTATAATGAAAGAGGGGAAAATGTCTGCGAAATTGTCACGGAACACACGTCAGACGAGTTTTTTTGATATATTTCGATGCGTGCATAATTTGCATAACATTGCGAAATAATCACTCGGCGCAGATTTCTATGGATAGTATCGTTGGATTGCATGCAAAATAAATTTAATTATATAAAATTTGGATTTAATCATAATAAATTAAATAGAATAATAATGTATAGATTTTTTGTAAAAAGTATTCCATGGAAAGTGAATCAGAACATTTGATTATTGAGATCATGGGGAACGACTGATGGCGGGTAATGCGAACCTTTAATTTCAATCGAATACAAGAGTTGTCGCCTAATCATTTGCTGAAGAATTGGTAATTTCTTCATTGACCACTGCAATTTTCCCCTTGAGCAACGAACTTCATCCAGATACAGTCGATACCTATACTGTCGAAAGTGGTAGTAGAGAATTAAAAGGACTGTGCGCGTGAAGGCCAATAATCACACCGATGAGCTATTAGCCAAAGCCGATATGGTTACAGCAACAGGAGCTGATCTACTGCTGCGACTTTATATCTACGCATCCCCGACGCGTCAGAAAATACAAGCGAAGCAAAGCATTCGGGGAATAGAAGAAAAATTGTATGCAAGCTCGACGATTGGATTTTAAATTAGCGAAACCGGGAGACAATGAATTCTCATTGGGAGTCATTATCTGGACTATTGACACTGGTCGTGTTCAATTGACGTTGATATAATTTTATATATGCTAACGTCTTCATGTACATCGACTACGCATACACACGCATGTACACACGCACGCACACGCACATACACGCACGCGCACACACACACGCACACATACACACACACGCACGCACGCACGCACGCACGCACGCACGCACGCACGCATACATACACACATACATACATACATACATACATACATACATACATACATACATACATACATACATACATACATACATACATACATACATACATACATACATACATACATACATACATACATACATACATACATACATACATACATACATACATACATACATACATACAT
>NW_014577063.1:1306313-1307772 GCF_000485595.1 Priapulus caudatus | reverse complement strand
AGGAGGGAGGGAGGAGGAGGAGGAAGAGAGGGAGGAGGAGGAGGATTGTAATACAGAGTAGGTCGCCTAGTAATTACATGCACGTTTCACCGCCTATCGCTAAAACCAGTGTTTCTAAACCCTTTGTTACCACGGGGATTGACTTGCACAATGAACTGCGCTGCGCCGCTGTGCACAATGCCACACTGCAAATCAAGCGCATTGACGGATACCACGCACGCACGCCTTGTTACAAACACTTCGGCAGCACACAAGGCAATTTTATCATCTGTGAAGTTACACCATCTCTACGGCGAACAATATACAGCCATATACGATGATACTAACAATCACGACTTATTCGCTACATCCGACCTTATGCTTGGACATACACACCTCGTTTCAATGAAAATAAATACGAAAAATTACACATCAGTGAAAGAGACGGCCTACCGCACTCCACTTCTACACCGTCAAGCTATGCAAACTCATATACAAACATTACTAGATGCGGGCATTATATCTAAGGGGACGAGTAATTGGACCTCGCCTTTTTTCTTAGTAAAAAAGAAAAATGATCCGTTGGGAGGAAGAATGGTTGTAGATTTTCGTGCGCTTAACCGAGTAACAGAGACTATTGTATACCCCTTACCACTCATAGATGACATACTAGCTGCGCTTGCTAACTCACAGTACTTTACGACTTTAGATTTAAAAAGCGGTTATTTTTAAATTCCTATGCACCCTAATGACAAGCACAAAACGTGCATAATCACCTATAATAACACGTATATTTGGAATATAATCGTAAGTTACGTGTCATGCATCGCGCAACCATATGTACGCGACACTACCCCTTTGTGAGATTATACATTAGTTAAGCATATGTGTTATTAAATATTTACTCTGCTTTAATACGTACATATCAGTTCATTTGTTGTTTATGTGTTGTACATGACAGACGTTGTAGCAGCGGTGTACTTTACCAACGCGTATCCACTATTAAGATTCACGATAGAATAACCCCGTGTTACAGGAGGAGGAGGAAGAGGAGGGGAAGGGAAAGGGGGCGGAGGGGGAGGAGGAGGAGGCGGAGGAGGAGGAGGGGAAGGGAAAGGGGGCGGAGGGAGAGGAAGAAGAGGCGGATGGGAAGGGGAAGGGAACGGAGGGGGAGGAGGAGGCGGCGGTAGAGGAGGAAGAAGGGAAGGGACGGCGGAGGGAGAGGAGGAGGAGGAAGAGAATGGTAAGGAGAAGGAGTCCCCGTCTACCCTCCTCCCTTCTCCTCATGTCCCGTATTCCCACTTTCTACCACGTCCTCCTCCTCGACTCTATTTCTCTCTGCTTCCCTCCTTCTCTACCTCTTTTCTTCTTCCGCTCATCCTTCTCCCACTCTCTCACCATCCCCCTTCTCCTTTCCTCTCTTTCTCCCTCACTCCCTACCATCTTCCTCTTATTCCTACTAAACCTCTTCATCCTCTAT
>NW_014577063.1:1302682-1303195 GCF_000485595.1 Priapulus caudatus | reverse complement strand
TGAGCTAAATTTAGCTCAGGCCTGTCTTAGTCGGCGCGTTCACACGTACGCAAGTGAATACTGTCTGTCAAATTCAAATTCAAATTCAAATAAATTTTATTGCACAAATATCTCACAGATACTTTGGCAGTATGTCGCGAGATGGCGTTGTTTACGATTTAGAGTGTTTACTTACGTTCCGAGTTTAATTATCAATCTTGAAAACGTGCATCCTGATCAATTTTTTCGAATTTTTATACTGTTTTGGACGTTATTTCGTCGAAGTACACGTTCGACACTCGCGGCATCTACCGCTCAACCGATTCTACCGCTCTACCCCTCGCCGAAAGCTGGTGCTAAAATTTTGCTTGGGCCTGGTCCGACGTTTTCGATGGGACCAAATCTGGCACGGGCCTAATTAGGCTCGGGCCAAAAACGTCCGTGTGAACGCGCCTTATCTTTTGGGAGACGCCATCTTTGGCGAGATTGTGCGCGGTGGCGTGCATGACCGGTGACCAACAGACGACGTTCAAT
>NW_014577063.1:1286198-1302182 GCF_000485595.1 Priapulus caudatus | reverse complement strand
TCTCTCTCTCTCTCTCTCTCGCTCCCCTTTTCGCGCGCGCGCTCTTTCTCTCTCTCTCTCTCTCGCTCCCCCTTTCGCGCGCGCGCTCTTTCTCTTTCTCTCTCTCTCTCTCTCTCTCTCTCTCTCTTTCTCTCTCTCTCAATATATATATATATGTGAGCAGTAATCTATAACAGTGTCACTAAGCTCCGACGAAATTAACGTCCCGTCGGAAGTTCACCGTCTAACACTATGCGATGTTTCTTATCTAATCGACCTCTCCATCCTCTCCTGCTTTCCACCTGCCTTCTCATTCCTGTTTTAATTAATAAATCTCGTGTCGTATAGTATAGATTAGACATCAGAGCAGTTTGTAACTCGTACGATACCATCTTGCGTACGTGGTTTTCGTCTTAATGTTTTCCACGTGTGCGTTCTATGTAACCCTATACGCTTATGAAGTGATCATGCGTCTTAAATGTTCTTTCCTTCTTGCACATTTAAAATTGCCCATAGAACAATCCCTCGACTTCCGAGTGCTTTTCCTGCAGCCATCCACCGTTTATTGCGACGCTGTTTAGTGTTTGCACGGAGGGCATCCCGCATGGCCATGTCAAACATCGCGTGAGTCGCTCGAAGCGTAAATGCAATAATTGCTTCATAGCCGACGCTGTATCGCTTTCCGTTATTTGACGTTGCCGTCGTGACGACTGACGTTCATCGGCGAAGAATATATAGACGCACGCACGCACGCACGCACGAAGCTCCCCGCAATTACTTTTTAATCACGAAGTCGCGCGAAAATCGAACGAGCCTCCGAGACGCGTGAAAGAAATGAAAGTGAATTATTTGGTTACGTGACGACGACAGCGCTTTGTGGGTAACCATTCGGTTTGTGGCGGCCATCGTGGTTGTCCTCTTGCTCTGCAATGAGATCCATCATGGGACGACGCTAGCAAGCAAAGGACATATAAATGCTCGAACGGGGAAATAAATAACGAAGGAGCCCCCAGTATAGATAACAGCACCTGCCAGCGTGTGGCCTCGCGATGCGATTTTCTCATCACTTTATTAGTCTTTTATATTAAATGCACATTTTCACGGGCGATTTTTTTTTAGATCGCAGCAAAAAAACGGGATAGTTGTTTTTTCTCGATGAAGTTGCTGCGACCCGGACGATTAATTTCTGAGTGCGCACGTGCGTACATTACTAACCTATTCGCAAATCCACTGCAAACGAGTACGTGACACTAAGGATGACTGCGATGCATTTCGGTCGGCGTTCATTAAATGTGAGCGATGGCTCGAGTATCAATGTATTTTGTATGTTATTTGTTAAATAAAACTAAAACTTATTTAATCACGCACACGCACACATTACCACCGTCAACCCTACCGAAAGTGGCAACCGCCACGACAGCACTGTTAGCAATCTGGTAGAAACCGTCGATGGCATCCTCCAAGACATGATTCGGATTGTTGGCGAATGTTCCGACGGGAATGTAATACATTGGAACCAGCAGCACCGCCAGCATACAGAAACCAAAGACACCTGTAACACGGTTAGACCAGGCGCAGTTAACCGATGAATCGCAACCTGCGGCTCTGAATACCTTAGATAGAGGCTCTGAATACCTTAGATAGAGGCTCAGCGCTGAAGATAAACAAACAAACAAATAAACTAATAAATAAATAAATATTATATATGTACAGGAGTCTATCAATAGGATCACAGGAGTCAATCTATTGATAGACTTCTAATAAATAAATAAATAAATAAATAAACTAATAAATAAATAAACACGTATTTCTTTCTTTATAGGAGCAGGCATGCAGACAGGCAGGGTAGCATGGGGCAGGCGGACACGCAAACGGGCGCTCAGTCGGGCAAGTAGGTAGATCCGCTTATGCGCATGTACACTAGTCTACATCGGATATCTCTTCATTGCTCCAGCGGGGAGGCTATGAGCTCGTCTGATGGAATTACGGTGGCAAATCACCCATGAGCGCTGGGACATGCTCAAGAATGAGATCGTTTTTCAGTGTATGCGTGCGCATGAATTTTTTATTTCTCATTAGAAAGAGTTAGAACTCTTTGCAATGGTTAATTTCAGAAACTAAAATATTTTCGGAATCCGACAGTGTAAGGTGCTCGTCCGGGGTGCATTGCTGGGGCGGGCGGGGTATTTTTAAAGGAAGCCTACCTTTTCGTGTAAAATCACATTGTAAAGTGGCCATTTCGAGTGTGGGCCGGGAAAAGCTTGTTTACCAAAGAAATTATGGAAAAAATTTTGAGTTAACAACATATAATGGTGTCACTTGCGACTTGGATTCAAAAGATGGCATTGTGATTTCAAAAAAAAAACCTCTGCTGATTTATGGGAATTTTTCCGTAAGTATGGCCGCCAATGGGAAATGATTTCCCAATGAGGTACCTGATCGTGACCCTGGCGGGTGTTGGTAGAAAGATGCGATATGATATGACTACTAGGCACTTTAATTTAATTTAATTTTTTTTTTTTAGGGTTAGGGTTAGAATTAGGGTTAGGGTTAGGGTTAGAGTTAGGGTTAGGGTTAGGGTTAGGGTTAGGGTTGTTTTTTTTAAGTGCCTAGTAGTCATATCCTAAGTGCCTAGTAGTCATATCATATCGCATCTATCTGCCGGGTGCACCCTGGCTCGCTCTCGGTGTCACGTCATCAGACTAGCAGGACGGCAGCCGGCTGAAAGGTGCGATAGGATATGTTTACTAGGCACTTCTAATTTTAACATGTATTTTAAATTTAATTAGGGTCAGGGTTAGGGTTAGGGTTAGGGTTAGGGTTAGGGTTAGGCTTAGGGTTAGGGTTAGGGTTAGGGTTTTTGCATCATTCTTTGTGCAAGTGCCTAGTAAACATACCCTATTGCACCTTTCAGCCGGCTGCAGCAGGACGCAGCAGCGGCAGCGGCAGCGGCAGCGCGGCTAGTCACACACATGCCCAGGTGCGACCAATCAACAATAAGTCGACGTACGTAATCCACGACGCGTGACGCAATTCAACACTTATTATCGGAGTCAGGGAGCCCGCCGGGGCGTGCCGATAACGATCGAGTGCATCTTATGAAAAGCTGACCAATTTGGTTATATAGCTGGGTCCTCATTAATGCCGAATTGGCACGTTCGTAAAGCGCATAACGACATTGTACACACGTATATCACGAGCGTGCGTCCTACAAAGCTGAAGCGGTGGGGGGGGGATTCGAAGCATGCGTCGCTATATTGATTAAGTGAAAAATAAACACACACGAGTTTATAGTTAGATTACATCATAACCTTATGATTGTCGGTCGGTTCGATGCTTATAATAAATTGTCCTAATGTAACCGTTATAACCGTAACCGTTGTAACCGTTATAGCAGTCATTACTGATGCAATAACATTCTACTCGCTTATACGTTATAGATACTTCGTTTTTACGCATTTTTAATAAAACAATTTGGAATACATATATTTATTTCTATTTGTCCGTAAAAATCACGTGGGGGCTATAGGCGTTCATAGCAACGGTTACTCTACTCCCACGTGATTACCATACTGACCAGTGGGAACAGAGATGTAGATGTGAAACAAAGACACACAAAGAATACTTGAATACTATATGCACAATTATTCCACACTACATACTATCAGAGGTAGCTAATGACAAATCGATAATGACGATTTATCATTAGATATATAATGACAAAATAGATGACAAATAACGAGAAATAATGACATAACGACATAACGGCATAAGACATATGTCATAAGGCATAAGATATTATGACATAACGACATAATAATGACAGATAGATAATGACGATTTGTCATTATCTACCCCTCATACCATGCATACTCGACAGGCACATGGAGCTCGATCGTGAATGAATGAGCGCGGTCGTAAATGTGTTTCTCCTTTAATCAGATCGTTAGAGAACCATCTCTGCAGGCAACAACCTTGATGAAAGGCCAACCACTCAACCGGTCAAGCTTCATTTGCACGTGACAATGTGGGCTATCTGGGCCGACCTGATGCCAACGGAAAATAATTATCGGTACCTCTGCCGGTAAACCTGCATCGTTACTATCGAATTGTCGAACGAGTAGTTTCTTGTCCTTATTTTTTCTTAGAAGGTCAACACGGTCCAACCACAACCCGTTTTACAAGATGGCGACGTGCTTCGCATATTTTGCCGATATACTCGCTGCATATCTACGCTCGCCTAGTTTGCCGCTATAACCTCATCAGGAGTGAATAATAATAGATCTATTATTATTCACGTGTGACCTTATCATAATGTGTTAAATGTTAATGCAGCATTAGGCGGCATAGTTACTCTAGCATTAATTATGATACAGTGTGTTAAATGTAACCATGCCGCATTACCATTACATAACTATTGGCTAACGCTCCATTAGGAGTGTTCCCAACTTTGATATCATTAATGATTAATGATTAATGATTAATGATTAATGATTGATAATCCTAACCCTAACCCTAATTCTAACCCTAACCCTAACCCCTAACCCTAATCTAAATGACATTAAACCACAAACTAATATATGACCATGACCATATATATATATATATATATATATGTGTGTGTGTTATTATGATCTTAAATATTAAGTCATGTTAAGTTATGTTATGTCGTTATGACATTAAAGTTAGGAATACTGCTAATGGAGTATCACCCTAACTATTGATGCGAGAATAACAATAGCCTTGCCACGCGCGCCTATAGTTATGTTGACAACGCCGATATTTCGCTTGCCTACAGGAAAACCTATATCTATTATTATAGAGATGCGCACTGCACGCAGTATACGCGTAATTTTTTTCTCGGTAGCGACTGCGTTGCTGGCCGCACCCGTTGGGTTGCACCCGTGGTCCCGCGGTGTGCGCCTCCTCATGAATGGGAATAATTATCGGAATTCTACCCGTACAGGTTCGCCAGTGTATAGTGATGTATCGGGTGACAGTAACGGACGTGACATCAAGAGACGCACTCAGCCGTGACAGAGATTGAAGAACATTAGAGCGATGAAACGCTACACTATTAATACTAGCCAGTCAATCACTTCCCGTCGCGAAAAAAAATCTTTTCAAATCACTTTCGTGATTTCACATGCCGTCGCATCCCCCTCTCTGAAAAGGTCACTGTGTTTGTATAGTAAGGAGGATTTTTTTTAAACGAGTGTGACTATTGACGATTTGACGCGCGAGATTTAGTTTTGACCAGGAAAGCGGCTCAGATATCACGCAGGGACGGTTCAATCGTTCACCATCGATCGTATACTCAGATCGTTCAAGTTCTTACCACTCACTGCGCGAAGGTATATATGTGCGTACGTGCATTCGTGAGAGAGAGAGAGAGAGAGAGAGAGACAGATAGAGAGACAGAGAGAGAAAGAAAAAGAGAGAGAGAGAGAGATAAATAAAAAGAGAGAGAGAGAGAGAAAGAGAGAGAGAGCGCGTGAGCACTTGGGAGAGTACGTATGCGTGTGTGTCTGTGTGCGTGCGTGCTATAGTGGATAGAGCGCTCGTCTGAGTATGCACGCACGGGTGGGCAGGTGTGCGTATAATAATAAGCACTTTCTCGCCGCATTATAACAAGTGGCCTTCTTGTATCTACATTCCTATTCCTCGTGGCATATACCCATAGTCGACGTTTATAAGTATGCCCGCTCGACGAGCGTTCTGTGACACTATTCGTTGATTTTATTAGTTTATATATGACGCGCATTAATTAAGAAATTTATTGAGAGATAAATATGAGAGGTACTTGGTCTTCCATAGTACAGTATCGCATAGTGTGAACCTATGCATGATATCGCATAGTATGAACCTATATACACGATATCGCATAGTATGAGCCTATATGTACGATATCGCATAGTATGAACCTATATGCGCGATATCGCATAGTATGAACAACAGCCCGGCTGTTAATGTCTCGGAAAATGCGTTTATCTCTATACTGTTTACAAGAATAATTGATACATGACCGATGTTCCATCTTCGAAACAATAAACACGCCATATTACCAGAGCATACCTAATTATCTAGAAACAGCTATTGATAGATATATAATCTACTCGAAGAAGCAGTGCAGATATATTCAATTAGCAAATAACAACGTGCCTGCGTAATTGGAATGCCATCGGAGAAGAAATCATGGATTATTTCCTGTGTAACCAAGTCTAAGCTATTAAATGTTCATAAAATATGCGACACGAAATTGAAACTTCAAGAATCATATACGAATAAAGCCGCCCACAAAATATTATTTATTCTGAAGCTGAATTTTCGCTCTCGACTGATTAAGTTTTACATTGCTTACGTTTATCCACGCAAAAAAAGAACGATTGGTCCCCGAATATCTGGGACTGCAATGACCTTGTATTGAGTGGGATAATCAGCCACAATCATTTTCTAGAGGGGAAATATTAGCGCCTCGACATGACGTATGTAACCACTAGACCAATAAATTGTGCTCTAGAGCTCCGACGCTCGCAGGAGCAGGAGTGAATCGATTCGCCATCTTGTACATCCGGTGCCGGTCGGTTCGCACTCGCAGCCGGCGGGCGGATGTTCATCTGTTCGCTGCGGTGACGTCACGTACGCGTCTGGGCGCGCGAGCGCCGAATATATTGCAGTAATCGCGTCCATCATTTTAAATCCGATCAGTCACATCCGCTCGCTGCTGATGCATGCCTCCTGGCGGTTTCTTATATCTGTTGCCATTTGCAATCGCTGAAATTTAACGCGCGCGCGCAATTCCACGGTGTCCGTTGCTCGGTGTGGATCAGAGAAATGAGACAATTGTGCTAGCAGCACGTCGCGGCTTTGTTTGAATCGATAGTCAAGATTTATCATCTTCTATCGGCAGTCAACGAATCTTCGATGGAACGTAAGGATAGTGATAACTATTTCGAACTTACTATTGACTGATATTGAATGTTGCGTAAACGAAGTGCCACCGAATATCCACGAAAAAAAAACGAATAGTAAAACTCGTTTCGCACGATAAATTTTCACGCCACCATTAATTTCATGAAGCGATATAAACAGAGGGAAACCTGCGGAAAAAAATCCTTATAGATGATGAACGATCCCTGGGCTATCTATTACCTGCATAAAATAAAGCATATTTTTCATTTATCTAACCTAGGGTTTTAAATCTAGTTTTTTTTTTTATCTCGATCGATAATGCTTAGAAGGCATATCTATAGTGTATACGGCATTTATCCTTTGTGATTGCGTCATTCTGGGATTCGAAACTGAGCATTTGATTAACGGAGTAGCTGCATGCATGCAAGGCGTTTAAGTGATTGCGTGCACATAAAAAAATATATATAGCGGGATAGGGTACTTTATTCGCGTTAACGTGTTGCTGTTAGAGTCAAACTGCGAACGAAATTTTACGACTGAACTGTATAAACGCTGTTGAACTAACCAATTTTAGACGACACTACTGGTACCATGCACACCCCCTAGTTTAATTAGAGCTCGCATTATATGCATTAAAAAGATCGCCCACGACGAATCCCTTTATCTCTGCTACATGATTATACTCATTGGCGATGAACGAGTGGGTGTTTAGTACTGTGCATGCCAAGTTACAAGACATGCCAAAAAATGATTACTGACAGCAATTAACGTCCCATGATAGAATAAATATAGACTCGCTCAACAAAGGCAGTCCTTCGAACACCAGCCATTACAACGCTGCGTGTGTATGCAATAGCGGCGTGTATGTCGTAATATAGGCATCTCGTTTCGATTAAATAATATAGTAATGAATTCTATATTAGTTAATTCGATAAAATGTAGCCGGCAGCAGCGCGTGTCGAGTATATGCGAGCACTAAAATTACGGGAAAATCAATCTAGCATAGCAGCTAGTCGGGGGAATATTTGCAATGATAAGTACAATAATTAAATGACAGACAGATGCGAGAGAGCATCGGATATGCATGACGTCACTGCTGATAGCCGAAAACACCGAGTTTGTCATGATCGAAACGACTGACTCCAGTAATACTGTGACTCTACCTACAGATCCCAGCAGAGTTCATATAGCGGTCAAGATTCTCGAAGTGCGTTAATCTTACCTACGGCCACTCCTACGTGCACATAATATATAGACTATACATAATTCAGTTCAATTCAATTCAATTCAATTCAATTTAATTCAATTTAATTCAATTTAATTCACTTTTTCAATTACGCGTTGGAGGTACTATATTTATTAAACATATTAATTGATAAAGCTGAAACAATAATGTTAACAATTTCACTGAGGGTAGTCTGTGTAATGCGTCTAAAGAGAAGCTGTATAGCAAAATATGTACGCAGGGAGTATTCCGCGGTTTCTTTCATAATCTGCAGGCATTGTGTGACCACCCAGTTTACCTCTGTGCAGAACTGAGGACACGAGTTGTGAGTGGAATGATCGGAGCTCTTGGATTAGGGTAGTGCGGAGCGTTCGCTATTAGCTAGAGAGCTATGGCGGTGGATGTCGGAACGAACTTAAAACGATATATGTAACACGCCAGATTATTACGGATCATAGCAAGTGCTTCGAGAGTGACAGCGCTTGCCCGAGAGTCGTTGCCAGTAGTTGAAGTAGGACGAGGACAGTTGGAAGCTGACAGCTGAATTCGTTTAGCGTTTTCGAAATGCAATAGAAATATGGCTTTCTGGAATTTCACGCCTCAGCCATGTCGCAGAGTGACTGTGATTAGCAAATAGAGGTGATAGAGAGGAAGGGAGAGAGAGAGAGAGGAGGAGCAGATGTGAACGAAAGAGAAAGAGTGGGAGAGACGAGAGACGAAGAAGAGAGAGAGAAAGAGAGATATAAGAGAGAGAGAGGAGAGCGAGTGAAGAGAGAGAGAGAAAAGAAGAAAGAGGGGAGAGAGAATGCAGAGAAAAGAAGGAAGAGAGAGAAGAGATGAATGAGAGAGCAGAGAAGAGAGGGAGCGAAGAGATGAGAGATAACACGAGAGAGAAAGAGAGGAAGAGAGAGAGACGAGAGAGAGGGAGAGAGAAAAGAGCGCAGGGCTCGAGTAGGAGAGATGAGGGGAGAGAGAGGTGCGGAGAGAGAGAGAGTGAGAGAGAGAGACTAAGAGGAAGAGAGAGAGAGATGCAAGAGATAGAGCGAGGCGAGAGAGAGAGAGAGAGAGAGAGAGAAGAGCAGAGAGAGAGAGAGGAGACGATGAGAGAGAGCGGTACGAAGTATGATTCTAGATAGCGATAGCCGATGAGAGAGTGGCGATAAATAGCAGGGTACACCCAAGTAAGGGTAACTCGGTGTCTGCTAGGCCCGTGTCCTGCTCGATCGCGTTAGAGGGCCATTTCTCCGAACATCGCGTTGTCGTCGAACACTTGTTTTTTGTTCATCTTGGTCTTTGCCTTGGCGGCCGCTGCCTTCAATTCTGTCAAGGCCGAGGGTTTCTCTTCACACTCTTGCACACACTTCCTTACCAATGAATCAAGAGCATTGCGCTAAGCACGCTTTAGCGTTAATTACCTATACCTGTGCCCTATACGTGGTCCTATGCCTTTAGTTAAGTGAAACTCTGAACCTAGATTCGACCCTCACCAACTTTTCGACTTGTTTCTTCCACATTCAGTAACGTTTAATACTATCTCGAGTAGTTTAGCATTTATCACTCGTGTGTTTTGATGGTCGCGGATGCAGACGGAGCGACAGAGCAGACGGTACGGACGGACAGACAGACGGCAACGAACAGGACGGACGGACAAAACACTTCGTGCCTTTCTACGGATTGGATCTGACAGTTACTATCGAGCTGAATAGTAATATAACCAGCTCGTGTTTATTGCAGGCATTCAATCATATATCGGATTATGTAAAACGTGATTAAAAGTTGCCCCACCTGGTACTTGCAAAATAACGTTTTAAATCTCCATTATGCAAAAAATCTAAAAAACCATTTACTATACGTCAATATAACCACGTTCCTAGGTTATCCTGCCAACAAAAATGGACTGTTATCATCTATCATATTTGGCGGATTATTTGTCGAAACATCGTTACATAGTTGACATGTAAACTAAATTACTTGAACAATTTTTAGGACATTGAGACAAATTGGCCCATGAATTGAATTTAGGATCTTGTTGAATACCTTCAATTTAGACGAATTATGAATCATGAGATTTCTTAAGTAATTTATAAGACATAGAATGCCGTTGACTTTAATAGACTTTAGCATCTATGCCAAGCACGCACATAGACTGGGGCCTGTGCAAGTGATCATAGCCGCGATTTGAAAAAAAGCCAATCGACGACGGCTGCGTATTAATAAATCTACTCTTGACATACGCAGAGTAAATATGTCAATGGGCTGCGCTCAATTTAAACGAATAAGTAGAGTGCTAATATCACATGAGAAATTACATGGTTATCATGCGCAGCCGTGCTTAATGCGGCTCTCTTAGGTGGTGTCTAGACATTACAACACTCAAAGCTACATAGACTGCGTTGATGTGTTAGGGACTAAGGGGGAGAGGTCTAAGATATATGCTGTGGTTAAACATAATATATAATATATTATACTTATATATACTATATTATATATATATATATATATATATGTTCTCGGCACTTACAGGAAGTATTGCGTGCTGTTAGCCATGTAGTACATCCCTCATAGAATCAAGACAAAAATCGAATGTTTTCCCGCATTTTTATTTTGCATATATTAGTTTATTAAAATATAAACGGACCTAGGACACATCGTTCGTTACATACTCAATACCGCACATACCAAAATTTACAGAGAAAGAGGAAGAGAGAGAGAGATAAGAGAGCAGAGATAAGAGATGGAGAGAGAGATAGAGAGAATGAGAGAGAGAGATTGAGAGAAATGATAAGAAAGAGAGATGAAGAGATAGAGAGTAGAAGAAAGAGAAGAGAGAGAGAGAGAGAGAGAGAGGGAGAGATGAAGAGAGAGGGTACGAAGTAGATCTAGATAGCGATAGCGATAGAGAGTGGGCAGATAAATAGCAGGGGTAACCAATAAGAGGTAACTCCTGGTCTGCTAGACCGTCCTGCTCGGTCCGTTAGACGAAGACCATTTCTTCCGAAAATCCGTTGTCGTCGAACACTTGTTTTTTGTTCATCTGGTCTTTGCCTTGCGGCCGCTGCCTTCAATTCTGTCAAGGCGAAGGTTTCTCTCACACTCTTCCACGCACTTCCTACCAGATATCAAGAGCATGCGCTAAGCATGTCCTATAAGCATGTCCTATACGTGGTCCTATGCCTTTAGTTAAGTCGAAACCTTTGAACCTAGATTCGACCTCCCAATTTTCGACTTGTTTCTTCCACATTCATAACGTTTAATACTATCCGTCGAGTAGTTTAGATTTATACTCGTGTTTTTGATGGGCGGATGGACAGACGGACGGACAGAGAGACGGACGGACGGACAGACAGACGGACGAACAGACGGACGGACAAACACTCGTGCCTTTCTACGGATTGGATCTGACAGTATATCGAGCTGAATAGTAAATAACCAGCTCGGTGTTATGCAGGCATTAATCATAATATCGGATTATGTAAAACGTGATTTAAAAGTGCCCCCACCTGGTACTTGCAAAATAACGTTTAAATCTCCATTATGCAAAAAATTAAAACCATTTATTACGTCCGAATATAACCACCGTTCCTAGGTTATCTGCCAACAAAAAATGACTGTATCATACTACATATTTTGGCGTTATTTTCGAAACATGTTAACATACGTGACATGTAAATAAATACTTGACAATTTTAGGGACAATGAGACAAATTGGCAGAATTTGAATTTTAGGATCTTGTTGAATACTTCAATAGAACGAATATGAATTCATGAAGATTTCTTAAGTAATTTATAGCATAGAATTGCGTTGACTTTAATAGACTTTAGAATCTATGCCAAAGCACGCACTAGACTGGGCCTGTGCAAGTGATATAGCCGGATTTGAAAAAAAGCCAATGCGACGGCTGCGTATTAATAAATTACTCTTAGAACATACGCAAGTAAATATGTCAATGGGCTGCGCTCAAGAAACGAATAAGTAGAGTGCTAATATCACATGAGAAATTACATGGTATCATGCGCAGCCGATGTTAATGGACTCTCTTAGGTGTGTCTAGACATTAAACACAAAGCTACATAGACTGCGTTGATGTGTTAGGGACTAAAAGGGGGAGGGGTATTCTAGATATGTGTGGTTAAACCTAATATAGATCAGGAGCGATGCGCTAAGTGCCAGCGTGTTAGCGTTATTACGCTATACCTGGCCACTATACGGGTGGTCGCTATGCCTTAGGTTTAAGTCGAAACTCTTTGGAGACGGCATAGATTCTGACCTCTCAAGTGGTTTCGACGTTGGGTGTTCTGTCCAGCATGTCATTATTGGCGTTTTGAATAGCGTAATACTCGTCGAGTAGTTCGTGTAGATTGGTAGGGTACGTCGGTGTTTGTTGATGGCTGGTATTGGTGATCGGAGACGGGACGACAGAGAGACGAGGACGAGCGGACAAGACAGGAGCGACGAACAGATCGACGGATTCAGAAACGACGCGTTGCCTTTCGGTACGGGAGTTCGCGGATGGCGTGGACAGTATATCGAGCTGATATAGTAAATATGACCAGCTCGGTGTGTTTATGGCAAGGCATTTATCGCATAATATCCGGGAGTTATGTAAAACCGTGCCATTTAAGGAGAGGCCTCCGCACCTGTGTTACTTTGCAGATAACGGTTGTTGAAATCTCGCATTATGCCAAAAAATTAAACCATTTATTACGGCGCTGTAATATAACCACAGTTCCTAGGTTTATTCTGCCAACAAAGAATGGACTGTATCAGTAGCTATTCATAGTGTTTTGGCCGTTATTTTCGAAACATGTTCAGACAGTACGTGACATGTTGAAATAAGAGCTACTTGCACGAAGGTTGGTAGGACGAGATGAACAAATTTGGCATGAATTTGAAGTGTTAGACCTGGGCTTGGTTGTGAAGTACGTGCTAAATAAGAACGAATACGAATATCAATAGAAGAAAATTTACTTAAAACAGTAATTTATAAGGCATAGAAATTGCGTATGACTTTAATAGACTTTAGAAGTCATATGCCAAAAAGCACAGCACTAGACATGGAACCATGTGTGACATAGGGGTGGAGTATGCAGGGCCGATTTCGAACAAAAAACGCGCAATCGCGACCGGCTGCGGTAATTAAGTTAAATTACTCTTAGAACATACGCGAAGTAAATATTGCAAGTGGGGGGCTGCGCTCAAGAAACGAATAAAGTAGCAGTGGCCTAATCATCACTGCAGCGAGAGAGATTACATGGATATCAAGCGACAGGCGATGTAGATGGGCTCTCTAAGGGGTGTGTCTAGACATTAAACACAGGAGCGTACAGTGGGAGACCTTGCGTTGATGTGTATTAGGGATAAAAGGGGAAGAGGTCGTAGATATGTTGGTAAATACCTAATTATGGATATAGGTGATAGGTGATATATATTGATAGGTATTAATATATTATATATGTGAGTATAAGGTAGTAGGGGTATTATAGTTGTTCTCGGGACTTAACAGGAAGTATTGCGTGTGTAGCCATGTATTACATGCCCGCTATAGATCAAGGGACATAGAAATCTGGAATGTTTCCGCGACACGGTTTTTAGTGTCTTGCAGAGTATTTAGTTTATTAAAATTTAATAAACTGACGCTAGGACACATCGTCCGTTGACCATACGTTCGAGTACGCACATAACTAAATTTTACAAGAGAAAGAGAGAGAGAGAGAGAATAAAGAGAGAGGAGATAAAGAGAATGGAGAGAGATATGAGAGAAAGAGTAGAGGGAGGAGAGGATGGGAGAGAGGGATGAAGGATATAGAGATGAGAGGGATAGGAGGAGAGAGAAAGAGGAAGGAGGAGGGAGAGGAGGAGAGGAGAGAGAGAGGAGGATGAGAGAAGAGAGGGGTTATGCGGGAAGGGTAGGGAGGTCTAGGGTCACGCGATCAGCGCGGATACGAGAGTTGGCAGATAGGAAAGCAGGGGGTAACCAAGACAGAGGTCAACTCCGGCGTCTCGCGCTCAGCGACCGCTCCCTGCCTGCGGCTCGCGTTAGCACGCGAGGGAGCGCATTTCTTTCCGAAAATCTGTTGTCGTCAAACAACGCCAATTTTTGTTCTATTAACTGTGCTTTGCCAAAAGACACCAAAAGTTCTGTAGGGCAAATGTTTCTTCTCACACTGCTTTGTCCACATCACTTCCTACAGATATCAGAGCATTGCTGCTCGAGGGGACGGCGCACGTTTTTACCGTTATTACCTATACGCTGCCGATAATACGCTGGTCCCAATATAAACCTTCAAGTTAAGGTCGAAAATGATCGGCTCCGCTTTCGCGTCTCGTGACCTTTGATCCTTGGTGGGAGCCTAGAGGGTTCCGACCGTCGCGTCCATATTTTTCGAACTTTGTTTCTTCCCACATTCATAATTAAACTGTCAATACCATACGTCGACGTAGTTGCTAGAATAATACTCGCTGTCCCTCCTTTGAGTGGCGACCTGCGGACCCAGACCGCGGGAGCGGACTTAGAGAGACGGAAACGACGGACAGACAGGACGACGAACAGAAGGACCGGCGGCCAGACACTCCGCTGCCTTTCTACCGATTGGAATCTGACAGTAAATCGAACTGAAAAAAAAATAGTAAATAACAGCTCGCGCTGTACCTGCAGAAAGACATTAAACCAATAACAAGTAGGGCGGGATTATGTAAAACAGTTAGAATTTATAAAAAGTGACAACCCCACCAAGGTACTATGCAAAATAAACGTTTAATACTCCATATTATGCAAGAAATATTAAAAGACCATTAATATATAGCATCTCAGACATACTACCACCCACCGCCTCCTCCTAGGGGTTAGGAGCGTGACCAACAGAAAATGACTAAGGTATGCATAACTGAGACATATTTTACTCTGGCAGTCTATTTTGCTATATAAACATGGTTAACATACGCTGACATCGTATAACTAAATACTGTGACAATTTCAGGCGAACAATGAGAAGCGAAAATGTGGTCAGAATTTGAATTTAGGATCTTTGTTTGAAGTACTTCAAATAGAACGAATATGAATTATGAGATTTCTTACACGTAACTTTATCACGCGCATAGAAATTGAGCGTTATGACTTTATAGACTTTAAATAAGAACTGCCTACTGCCAAAGCACGGCACTAGACTGAGGGCGTAGTGCAAAGTCGAGAGAATATAAAGCGACGAGGCACTGTGAAAGAGAGAAGCCAATGCGAACGGCATGCGATATATATAAATAGAATTGAATCTAAGAACAATACGCAAGTAAAATATGTCAAAATGAGGGCTGAGCGCTCAAGAACGAAAATAGAGTCCACGGGTAGCTGAATACTCACTACGGACATGAGGAAATTAGCATGGTATCGGATGCGCAGGCCCGATGTCTGAGAGAGGGACCTGCCGTTTAAGTGGTCTGACATTAAACACCTAGCTACTATAGAGACTGCGTGTGATGATGTTAGGGACTAAAGGGGGAGGGGTATTCTTAGATATGTGTGGGTGAAACCCTAATAATAAAAGAAATAGGTACTACCCGTTATATTATATATTGTTCTCGACTTACAGAAGTATGCGTGTGTAGCAATGTAATTCATCTCCTATATAACATCAAAGACACAAAAAAATATCGAGAATGAGAGAAATTATTAAAACCGCCCATTTTAATTTGCATATATTAGTTTAACTTGAAAATAATAAACTGAACCTAGGACACATCGTATCGTTGTACATACTCAAGACGGCACATACCATTACACAAGACAGCAGGACAGAGACGGGAGGAGAGCAGAGGAGAGAGAGAAATAAAGAGAAAGAGAGATGAGAGAGATAGAAAGAGTGGATAACGAACC
>NW_014577063.1:1272391-1284891 GCF_000485595.1 Priapulus caudatus | reverse complement strand
CTCCCAATTTTCGACTTGTTTCTTCCACATTCATAACGTTCAATACCATACGTCGAGTAGTTTAGATTAATACTCGTGTTTTTGATGGGCGGATGGACAGACGGACGGACAGAGAGACGGACGGACGGACAGACAGACGGACGAACAGACGGACGGACAGACACTCGTGCTTTTTTATGGGATTGAATCTGACAGTATATCGAGCTGAATAGTAAATAACCAGCTCGGTGTTATACTGCGCCGCTTTAATAATCATGACTGTGTTATGCAGGCATTAATCATAATATCGGATTATGTTAAACGTGATTTAAAAGTGCCCCCACCTGGTACTTGCAAAATAACGTTTAATCTCCATTATGCAAAAAATTAAAACCATTTATTACGTCAGAATATAACCACCGTTCTTAGGTTATCTGCCAACAAAAAATGACTGTATCATACTACATATTTTGGCGTTATTTTCGAAACATGTTAACATGCTTGACATGTAAATAAATACTTGACAATTTTAGGGACAATGAGACAAATTGGCAGAATTTGTATTTTAGGATCTTGTTGAATACTTTAATAGAACGAATATGAATTCATAAAGATTTCTTAAGTAATTTATAGCATAGAATTGCGTTGACTTTAATAGGCTTTAGAATTTATGCCAAAGCACGCACTAGACTGGGCCTGTGCAAGTGATATAGCCGGATTTGAAAGAAAGCCAATGCGACGGCTGCGTATTAATAGATTACTCTTAGAACATACGCGAGTAAATATGTCAATGGGCTGCGCTCAAGAAACGAATAAGTAGGGTGCTAATATCACATGAGAAATTACATGGTATCATGCGCAGCCGATGTTAATAGGCTCTCTTAAGTGTGTCTAGACATTAAACACCTAGCTACATAGACTGCGTAGATGTGTTAGTAACTAAAAGGGTGGGGGTATTCTAGATAGGTGTGGTATCTCAATACCTACTACCAATTTACAATTGAGGAAAGAGGCAAGAGTATAAAAAAATAAGAATGATAAATAGAGATGGAGAGGATAGAGAGAAAGAGAGAGCGAGAGAGACGGAATGTAAGAAAGAGAGATGACAGGATAGAGAGTAGATAAGATTAAGAGAGAGAGAGATGAGAGAGAGGAGAGAGATGAGCAGAGAGAGGGTACGAGGTAGGGATCTGATAGCCGATAAGCGATGAGATGAGACCCCGTGGTGGGCAGATTAGAAAGCGTCAGGTAACAATAAGATGGTAATTTGCGTCGAGGCGTTGCTTGCCATAAGCGGGTGTCTAGACATCGTGTCCGTTAGACGAGCGATCTCGCATATTCTCTTTCCGAAAATCTGTTCTCACGAATTCTCGGGGCTTTGTCGGCTTCGGCGGATTCGGCTTTAGTAAATCGATTGTTTAATTGCGTTCGGAACAATAAAACACTTGAAGAAGCGTCGCAGAGAAACTGCCGGGATGGCCGCGACGCATGCATTAACAATGAAGATGCTTTGCCCGAATCGACGGTAGTGCAATTAACACAAGATGTTGCGTTGCAGCAAATCCACGCACGCGCCAATTAAAGAAGATAGAGATCGCCAAGGCAATCTTTACGAACAGCGTCGTGGCGCTTTCCCAACTGTTTTGTAGGAGAGGTACAGGAGAGAGAGAGGAGGAGAGATGACGAGGAGAGCATATATATATTGTTCTCGGACTTACAGGAAGTATGCGTGTGTAGCATGTATACATCCCCTATAGATCAAGACGAAAATCGAATGTTTCCCGGCATTTTATTTTGCATATATTAGTTTATTGAAATAATAAACTGACCTAGGACACATCGTCGTTACATACTCAAGACCGAAAATACCAAATTTACATTTGATTGAGTTTTGAAGAGAATTTTACATAAGAGATTGATTTTGATAATAAATTGAAAAAAAAGACATTGCATGCTGTACCGTCACACGCTACAAATGTATCTAGAGCAACAACGGCGTGGTGGCCCCGATCCTAGTTAATCTACCGGCACACGCGTCTTAAATTAAATTTCTGTTTTAGAACAGCCAAGAGCGTTCAGTTTTCTGCAACCCATCTCAAACGATCACGATCATTTTGTTTCATGATTCTTTCACGGGCCACCAGCACAAGTGATCGATGTGAATTACGACGTAATTGCACGCGTTTTAGCACCATGTACGCCAGCCAAAGCTTTAAGCTTCATTCTGCTCTGTAATAAAGGCATGCGGGTTTGTATAGACCTGATACGAGACCTGCAATCGACCCAGCACCAGCCTGCCTCTCAACGCAGCTTCGCCTCGAGTACTCGCGGAAGACAGCGCACTTGAGAATCAGCCCGTTGTTCATTTCATCGACGGTCAATTCGTCTGCAGGCGAACACACAAATTCACATCGAATTCACTCGCGTCGCGAAGCTCTTTCATCTTCCGACAACGGGCGCTAAGACGAAGCGACTAAGTAGTTCCAATCATTAGGGAGTGGAAGTGGAATGTTTACACACACGTTTCGCGTTACACTCGAACTTGACGTATTAATTTCCACGTTTAAGTCACGAACGGAAACTTGGTGAACTACATTCGAACTGCTGTTTTTGCCTCTTCTCGCGAGCTGAATGAATGAATCAATGACTATAGTTAAGTAGCAAAGCAACTACCGTAACGGCGATTTGTAGTCTCGAATCGTGGCATAGTTCTTGTCTTTCTGATGGGCATAGCACAGAGCACATGGCACGAGGGAGCATCGTGAATGAAGCAACACGCCGTAGATGAAAGAAAAATACCGCGAGGAAATCCGCGTATTTACATACGTGACGTAACGGGCATTAGATTATGAAAAAATACGATTCGAAAGAACAAAAAATTGACAGTGATTGTGAGATCACATGGCTTCTGTCATCTGCCAGATACTACCACCGTTCTTCACGTCACGAATCAGCATACATTGATCGAATCTCAAATTTTAATCAAAATGACAACGAGTCCCGTTATTATAACAAAATTACGCTAGATATACATATATATCAAGAGCTAATAATACCTCTTATTTTTACCTCTTATAACCTCTCTATTTTTACCTCTTATAATACCTCTTATTCTTACCTTTATAGGTATTATTAGCTCTTGATATATATAGAATAAGGTAAGAAAATATGCGATCGAGTGAGATTAGACGAGAAAAATATGGGCGATGTCTAGTAGAAGGCGGAGTGTTTAATCAAATTTTCTGTGCAATCGACGTGGTGGGAAATTCCTCATGCAATAGATATAGCGACTATAATTAGATTTTACCACTTTTCATACACAAAATTAATGGCATTTCCTTTCGTTTAACTAAATATTTAAAATTGATCAATAAACTATTTAATAAACGAAATGCACCCGGTGCATCAGTTCCGTCAAATTTCAAAAATCACTTCACCGAAACGAAGTAGAAGAAATTTTTTGCCAACATACATGCGCGGAGGATGTTAGATATATTTTTTGCCGATTAACGATCCATGTTACACGCGGTTTCGCTCCAGTCAGTCGGTAACCGGTGAAAATGCATGCTTTTGAGTGCGCCGATATAGGCTGCTGCATGCATTTTTATTGGAGAAGACAAAAAAACAAACAACTTGACCGGGGAGGAGGGAGAGACGATTCACTGTAAATCAAGTAGTAATGTTTATCGAGCAACAACTGACGAGGCATGCATGCGCGGAAAGCCACCTACTTCTCGTGATGACTATGTATAGATACTGATTGCTCAAGATGCTCTGACGATGACGACCATTGGTTTAATGGGCTGAGGGCGCGCGCGGGAGGTAGTTAGTTATTGAAATCTATGCGGCAGTCAATCTGAATCTCATGTGATTTATCGGGACAGCTTTGACTAACGCACCAGGCAGCTGTCGTGATCGCGCGATGTAATGTCGTGTATATATGCTGAACTTTGAAACGATCGATTATCGCAGGAGCAACACAGTGCAAGTGCAACTTACATATACTCGCCAGCTGCTGGTAGTGGAAGTTGTTTACCGATGTATTTGTAATGAAGCGAATTCCGCCACTTTCACTTATGCAAAATCACACAGGCAGATTCTGTGACAGAACTGGTCTCGAGTTGATAAATCACTCTTGCGGTACTATTAATGCCAAGGCAGCGCACGCAAGTAGAACAGTGGTCTCGCCCCCTCCCTCTCGAAAGTTAAAGAAAGTGGACGATCTGACCAACGCGTGACATACTTAGGTCACGTAGTATAGCCAGCTTAATTAGAGTGAAAAACAGAATAAAAAGGAACGTTTTAGAACAGCGAGTCAGAGTCGACTACGCTAGATTGTGACTATAGCTTTGGTTGTGACTATAGCATTAACTTGTTTGCTTGCTGTGTACTTGTGTGTTAAACTACTTTGAGACTGTGTAAACTACTTGGAGACGATTCACTACTATAGTGTGTGTTGTGCTGTGTTCATCGTTTAGTTAAGGCGACGAAATTGTACGTGACATGCCCCTAGATGGATTATAACATATGTAGATTACTTGGTAAAGGATTAATAGAACTAGTTGTTGTACGTTTACATCTTGTTTCTGTCATACGTTATCTATGTTCTCTCTATTAAGTCACGCTATCTAATGGTAATTTCTTACACGCGCCAAAAGTACGAACCTGTACACGATACGACACGAGCCACATTAAATATATAACAGTTTTCGCACAATTAATCCGATCACAGATTTTCATGTAAGAACGTATACCTCGCCGTTTCACTGTGTGTATATATGAGCTTGCTGCTAAAAGCCTGTAGTAATTAGTGTCAATTTATCACACTGAAATCCTCTTCAGTATGTTGCCCCAGGAGCCGAATAGATTGGTGCTTAAGCGGATAGGGCGTGAGATCGCGACTGGGGATTAAATTAGGATAGTGTTAGAGTTGACTTAGGAATAGCATTATAGGTCAAGTAGTTTAGCTATTGCTGTTATGATTACATTATTACACAATTATAGCGCTAATTCTAGCTCTACCGGTGTAGCCACCTCTCTCCCGCTACAGGGCCTGTACCGTAGCAAAGGGCTACACCGGTAGAGCTACTCTAATCCTCACCTAGCTACAAGTTACCTTCTCGCTTCTCACTACGTGGCGAGAAGTCGTTTCCTACGACGTAAAACAGTCGTAGAGCATGGTCGAGCTAATCCTAACCTTACCTTACACTGACAACCACCAACCGCCATCACCATATATTTTATTGCGTGGCACGTATATATATACGTAGGTATACATACGCAATACATGCGCACACGTTCATACTTATACGATAAATAGCTAGTTGCTACACGATTTACCAACATGAATAACATCATCAGCAGTGCTTATTATAATTAGCGAACTGATTGCTCGCAGTTCGTGTGCGTCTTTCATACACTTCCGTGGCCTGCATGTTTACGTAGCAGGTAATGTAGCTATTGTAGCGAGCAACGACTCGTCGGCCCGGAGGGGGGCACCATTGTTAAAGGTACAGGGGACGTGCCGCTGGACAGGGTATATTTTCTGAACATCATTATTGGCACAGCGTTATCTAGATACCCAACAAGCAAGCTGATATTGGTCCAATATTGGCAAAACAATATGGGGCCAATATCACCAGGCCAATATTGGACCAATATAGGGAAGCCAATATTGCAACAGGGTATACTTTTTAGTGCAGTATATCGGGACAGGGTGTATATTAGGGCGCAAAGCGGTTTACGTCAGGGTCCGGTTTTCAAGGTCCCCGAGCCACCCCCTACCCAGTTCCGAGGCGAGTGCCCCTCCTCCTCCCCCTATTCCATCACCTTCTCCCCTCCTCCTCCTCCCCCTACTTCATCACCTTCTCCCCTTCTCCTCCTCCTCCTGCCCCCTACTCCTCCTCCATGACCGTCTTCATTCGATCTCCATCTCAGGGGCAGGTACGTTTATGTAAACACAGGGTACATATCTGGGTACAAGATGCAGGTCTGGTACACTTGTGTACATCGTACCTCGAGAACATATCTGTAGTACCTGATACGACAACGACCCCTTCAGCGTACTAGCATTTACTGTGAAGGCAGCTGCGGAGCCTCAGGGTTACGGAAACGGAGATAGGCACCGCCGTATGCGCCTCATAGGCGCGGGAAGGATTTAACTTTTAACTTTTTTATAACATGTCACGATTGACTCACTGCCTACTGGAGGTATACGTGCAATATACACGCTCCGTAAGGCATGCGATCTCTTTATCATTTACACCTACTGGACGTATACGTGGAATATACACGCTCTGAAAGTCATGCGTTTCACAAGACCCAGTAACTATTTCGTACGTATCTAGCAACCGACATCGTAATGTGGAATTGAGATCCTCGAGGCATCGACGTTCCCTGACAGCTCGCGCTATTTAGACTACGGTTTTTGCTAGTGAATCAGCGATCGGCAGGCGCTAGGTGTTTATATAAACATAGCTTATATCGTATGGATGTGTAGGCTCGACGCTCGCGGCTAAAACCTTATTTTACTTAGCACACATGAAGAAGATATGTCAGCTAGGAGTATGCATCGACGTACGAGGGGTACGTGTATACGCGCAAGAATTCCTTTCGTTCCATAGACGTACGAATATTCTCATATTTAAGCCATTAAATCGTACACACTAATTCTCGTACATATAACGTTACTTCGCACGAATGAAGAAGATACGTCCGCTTGGAGTATATGCATCGACGCACGAAAGCAAACGCAGGAATTCCTTTCGTTCCAAAGACGTACGATATTCTCATATATCGTGCACGCTAAATCTTTCGTACACCTTACGTTACTTCGCCCGAATGAAGAAGATATGTCAGTTTGAAGTATGCATCGACGCACGAGGGTACTTGTATATGCAAGAATTCCTTTCGTTCCAAATACGTACGAATATTCTCATATTTTAAAACCATTAAATCGTGCACGCTAAATCTCTCGTATACCTTATACGAGACCTTATTACGTTACTGCATGTCGCACGAATGAAGAAGATCTCGGAATGTGCATCGACGTCGAGCACGTGTATACGCGAAAGAATTCATTTTCCTTCCCAAATACGTACGAATATTCTCAGGGTTAAAACTTGTACGCTTAATTTTAAACGCTAATTTATCGCTTTTTCCCTGCACGCTCATATTAAATTCGTTCACGCTAGCTAAATCTCTCGTTCTCGCTGTCATTTTTTCCCTTATGTTTCAATTTCCTGCGCTGGTTATCTTCCGCGCCGGTGCCGATTCTTGCAAAAAAGCTCATTGATATTTTGATCAGTAGATTAATTGCCGCGCACTGACAGACAGAATCAAACGCCGATGACGACGGCCACCATTAAAACAAATTGTAGTCACGCCCAAATTGCCTCGACAGTAAACAGAGACAGGTCCTACACTGTTTATGATTAAGCCGGGATTTTTTTTAGCTCGTATACGTACGATTTGGCTCGTACTTACGGAAACTGCCATATATATATATCAAAAATGCTTTTACGAAGATGTACGATAGACAATAGTCAATTGCTTTGAATTTATATTTCGCTTTCGCACGCATTCTACGAGCGTTGATGGCTGTAGTAAAAGCAAGAGAAAATCTGAAAAACGCAGCAATGAAATTTGAAATACATTTTTTTCGAAAACTTCTAAAGCTAATGATACCCTACCTTGAGTTTTAATTAGCCACGTAATTGGCTATTTAAATATGACCATACATTGTTGATGCGCCGATGATATTATATTTCAGCTAAAAGGCGCGGATTTGCGTTGTTAGAAAACGGTTAACGACGTTAACCTGAATTCTGTTCAATCCCAGAGAATCAATGCTTCGCTCATTAAGAGTCAATGGCGATGCTGTGCTCACAGTGCAAACGCGCGCGGTGCATGTCAAAAACTCCGACGGCATTTTCTCCAGCAGCAGCAGCAGCAGCACGTACGCAACCTCGTTTATTCATCCCCACCGTATGTAGTGATAAGGCCAAACAAAAAAATAGGTGTGTTTCCTATTGCATCGAAAACAAAAGTAGGGTAGGTAGGTAGGGATTTTTTTTATATATATTTTTTTTTTTATTCTTCGGTTCCTAATATCCCTCTGATGCATGCTATAAAGTGGTGTATAGGTAGGGATAAGTTAGTAAGCAAGTACAGAACGTGTTTGTAGTAAAAAATCTCAAGGTTTGTCTGTCAGATTTCAAATTTAAAAAAAAAATTAATATTTATTTTTTTTTTTGAAAAAAAGTTTAGGGTCGGCCCTAATAATCTAGGGACGGTCGGTCGACCGGAAACACACTTATTTTTTTGTTTAGCCTAATGAAAATCGACGGACACACACACGACGACGGCGGCATTGCGCTTACGTGCTTGTATTTCGGTATTAGGTCACAGTACACGACGCACACGCGACGTAGCAGTTGTACCAGGGGTGAATAATGACAAATTGCATTATTCATTCCTCATTGTCATTATTAATTCCTGGTTGTACTAATCATACGGGGCCCAATTCTAGTTTAGCACTCGGGCTAGTTTCTGCACATTTTACGAAAATGTGAGCTGGGGTCCTTGAAACGTGAATTGAGCAATCGCACGCACGCACGCACGCACGCACGCACGCACGCACGCACGCACGCACGTACGCGCACGCAAGCACGCATTCACGCGCGCACGCTACCACGCACCCACACAGGCACGTAGGCACGCACGTACGTACGCATGCACGCACGCACGCGCTCACGCACGTATTATCACACACACGCACGCACGCACGTACGCGCACGCACGCACGTTACCACGTACGCACGTACGTACGCACGCCCGCATGCACGTACGCACGTACGCACGCACGTCTTACGCACACAAGCACGTACGCACGCACGCACGTAAGCTGACACGCACGCAAGCACGCACGTACGTACGTACGCACACACGCACGCACGCACGCTTGTACGCACGCACGCACGCACGCTGACACGCACGCAAGCACGCACGTACGTACGTACGCACACAGACACGCACGCACGCTGAGCAGCGACTATACTCACCCCATGAAGGCGATGACGCCAACGCGCGCGACGTTCTCCCTGATGATCTTCCACGTGTTCAGCAGCACCGCCTTCTCCTCGCCGCTCATCTCCGGAAGTATCTTCACATCGGAGAACAAATGCAACGTCTGCGCCGCCGTCACCGACTCGCTGCCGGCCGAGAACGACCCGAGCGACTTCACCGATGTGCTCTCCTTCCGCTCGTGGTCGTCGTCGGGCGTGCCGTCGGCCAACGCGCTTCCCGACGCCATGTTGTTGTAGTGCGTCGCGTCGATGGTCGCGATGCCGTTGGCCGTCGTCCGGTTGTGCTTGAAGAAGCGTCGTTTTTCTTTCTCGCTGAACGTGTGTCCATTTCCGAACACGATCGGTGCTTTTTTAGCGGACCCTCTGCTGCAAGGTTTGCACTGATTGCAACCCATGTTGCTGGTTCGATCTCCGAATACTCAACTTAAATTAGAAGCCGTCCTGTGCGTGGCCTTGCGCGATCTCTACTCTCAATCTAACTACGCGTAACTTTTTCGAGCACGCGTAAAATACACCGATAGAATATTTGCCGGCAGCTCTCTATGAATCACGTGAGCTGAGTTCACCTTTTCAATGTCAGAGGAGGCTGCAAGTTGCGCCACATATTGCGTAGTACGTGAGAATGCACGTGAGTTTTTGTTTTCCCGATGGTCTGCTTAATCTCCAATGCTTTCACTGTTCGAATTTTAGCGCCGTCCGCGTACACGCGAACACACACGTACACACTTGACGATCTCCAGCGAAGGAGACGCTATCGACTCTAACAGCTTATTCTTGAATCGTACAATCTAACAATTTACATAGCCAACATCATCGACGCTTCACATTTCAACAGGCTATATGCAAATCAGTAGAGACTCACTTCGACACCGAATCGACTCCGATCAGATAAACGCTTTAAAAATCAACAGTTTACAAGCGGATCAATACACACGCATGTCGACAGTTTACGCAGTACGGTTTGATTAGTACGACCTTCACCAGCGAGATGCGCCGACGCCACTGCCACAGCCGCCGTACACCACACCAGGCTCACTAGCGGCAGGCAGGCACCTAGATAGCGCACAGCGCACGCCCGTCCGTCGGAAGCCAGCCGAGAGCGCGAACGTTGCTGCGCATGCGCAGCTAAGATGCGCTGCGGTTTAGCGTGCAGTCACGACCGAATACCGAATCGATGCACGAAGAAGTCACGGTCGAGACGAAGCAACGGGCAGCGCGTTCTATTCTGTTTCGGGCTAATATACTAATGCGAGCGCGCATCGGCGATATTGAACACCACTTGATTTTCTAGCTAAACAAGAAAACTGCGGCGCTTGCGTCGTTTGCGATGTTCTTTACGAAGCAACTTCTATAGCCAACAATCGCGTATCGATTGCGTAAGGAAAGTTGTGATTCCGTTACAAATGTCAACTCGGGAGATCGGGAAGTAGTTTCTAGAATGCACTTATCGCGGTTCGTCTCGTAATCAACTATTAACGCATGACACGAATAAAAGTTAGACACGACAAAAGATTGGCAAGAGTCTTTTGAATAACAAATTGTCGCTACTGTTAGACTATTTATTTACGAAAGAAAGTGCGACTGGGTAATTGAATGATTTATCAAAGAAATTATTGTGAGAATACAAGGAGCGATTACCATATTTTACTGTTCTCGATCATTCTGTAATTTCTCCGTATCATAGCTTTAGCGGTTTATATATGCAGAGTTACAATGTCCTCAAGGAAATTAAGATTTTGTTACGATCCGCCTGATGCTTAAAAACAGAGCTTATCAAATCTAACTAGGCTGATAAAAGCACGCAATAAACAATTCTATTGCCATTACGCGTCTAGAGCGCAAGTTAAATACTGACGTGAAACATGCAAATAAGCGAACGCTGCTGTTCAGAGCATGAAATCCCACGATAGTGTCGTGAATACGCGCTATATACTAACATAATTTTTCTTGTACATTACAGTTACATTGTGTTCTAGAATAAGAAGACCGATCTCGCGAAGAAACTTCCCCAGGGAGGTAATTAAAATAAACAATTAAACAGCCGGGACGTTTTATTGCACACGTTAGCTGCTGCAGGCGAGCGGTTTATAATAATATACGACGAAGATAACCACCTAACAAACATCATTAAGTGTTATCACTATGAGGGTTAATGTTTTCGAGTCATTGATTCATTCCAGCTGACTTGCCCGGCCATATTCGAAGCAAGCCAATCACCGCCACTCACATTTCTGTGTTTTTGAAGCCTCGCAGACCCACTCGTATCACAGCCTGTTCTGCTAGCATCTATGACAAATACGACATACGCATATACGCTCTCCTATGACACTATTTGTCATAGAAAAATTCTTCCCATGACATATATTGTTGTATGTGTTGTTCGCATCATAGGAGTTTAGAAGCGCTATTATGAACGCAAGCTGCTTAGCAGTGAATTTCAGCTGTAAAGCGGAACAAAGTTGACTCGCCAATATTTGTCATAGAAAGAATCTTCCTATGACAAATAGTGCCATAGGAGAGCGTATATGCGTATGGCGTATTTGTCATGGATGCTAGCAGAACATGTTGCGTATCAACACCCTGGTTTGGTGATACAGCCTCGCTGCGTATACTAGCTATTTGAGAGACGAATCGTCCTATAATTTTATGTTGTGTGTGTTGGAGTGATTTCTCGCGTGTGGTGACGCCGGAATGTGTTTTGGATTCTGACAAACTCACCGTCTCCGTTGGAATTCGTCGTGTTGCGGTTAACGTTGCTACCATATGTTTGGACCGCCTGTTCTGTCGGAGAAGGGTGGAGGTGGGCGAATCAGGCAATACGAACTATCGAGAGAGGGAGAGAACTAGAGAGACAGAGAGAAAGAAAGAGAGAGAGAGAAAGAAAGAGAGAGAGAGAGAAATAGATAGAGATAGAGAGATAGGGAAAAAGAAAGAAATAGAGAGAGAAGGAGAGATAGAAAGAGAGAGAGAGCGAGAGAAAGAGAGAAAGAGAGAAAGAGAGATAGAGAGAAAGAGAGATAGAGAGAGATAGAGATAGAGATAGAAAGATAGAGGTGGAAAAGAAAAAAATAGAGAGAGAAAGGGAGGGAGAGCAACCGAGAGGAAGAGAGAAAGAGAGAGCGAGAAGGGTAGTCACGGATTCGTGTAACTCAGACTGTCTATCGAAGAGGTAGAGCAAGGCCGCCCTGCGATATGTAACACGCTATACGATCATGACCAGAATATACCTGCCACTAACGGCGACACCTATCGGCGAGTATAGTCAAAAAACATCGGGCATGGCGGCTTGGGCAACGATGCATTAGTATCCCTCTATAAAAGACGACGCAGATATTTTAATTGCTGGCGTCACCAGCTCGTCCACGCGTCTCCACTCCGGCGACAAACACACACACACGCACACATACACGCACACGCACACGTACACACACACAC
>NW_014577063.1:1271232-1272366 GCF_000485595.1 Priapulus caudatus | reverse complement strand
CACACACACACACACACACACACACACACACACACACACACACACACACACACACACACACACACACACACACACACACACACACACACGCCGCACTGTAACTACAAAAATATAATAATGTCCAAAAAGAATCGCAAAGGTGAGGTTACTTTACTACTGAATTCATTAATTCCGAAACACATTAATTTTAGATGAGCATGATCAACAGAAAGAAAAATCGCTTCAAAGTGCAAACAGTGCATCGCGGCGTAAAATCAACCAAATTGTGTTTGCGTTCTGTAAACGTTATGAACCTAGCATTTAATGCGAAGGAAATGTAATTCTCTCCCACGGGAACGTCATCGTTTCTTTCTCCAAATAACCGTACCAGCGGCAGTTTATCCCGTGCAACCGAGAAATCGAAACTTCATGTGCATAAATCGTCCAAATTTACTTGGATTTAAGAGGATTACCTTTGCTACTTTTGCTGGGTCGTGTTGAGAAGATATTAAGCTATAAAATAGTACGAATTATTCCACTGTATAACAACACTCGCGTCATGTTTGGTGACTTTAATAATTCGACTGGCATAAGCAAAACTTCAACTGTCATCCAGAACTCTCGAGAGATTTTCCAGATCGTTCAACGCAACATTTTTCGTATCGCCCGCGGTCTATCATAATAACGCTGTAACAGGAATTGTCTGTGCGAAATTTTTTCTTCGACAAACCAACCTAAAAAATATTGGTTCGAAAAAAATAACGGAAGAAACAATTTCACTACACGGCTAGCAAGCCTATGAAAATATTGCCACTGCGTTCATGAGTGATAGCAAATGTGGATAACTGGATTATACCCGGTTATTTATGTTTGGTCATAAGAAATTGATGAAGATTGAAAAAGATGTTAAATTCCATGTCAAGAGGTATGTGGGCACATTATACACATACCAGCACCAATGCCCGCTGCTTTTTCTTCATTTTGTTCTGCATTAAATGTCCGTTTCAATTGAAACCAATTGGCAGCGTTTCAGACTTCACCTTATTATTAGCTACCCCGACGAGCCCCGTTCAGTGAATCGTGTGGACCATTTGCGCAGCATCACGGCAACATCATAGGAATCGCGTGGTGACACGCCAAATCAATAATGAAAAC
>NW_014577063.1:1266151-1271098 GCF_000485595.1 Priapulus caudatus | reverse complement strand
TAATGTAGCGCAGCTAAAGAGACGCATGAAATGTCTATGACTGTGAGTGTCGGGTGTGCACGCACAATTAGTGATTATATGGGGCGAAATAGCGCTGGAATTGCTTCTTGTCGTTCGTGGACGTAAGCATATAAACGAAACGTCATCTTAATGGGGTACCCAGGTCTTTCTGTCAGGGGACAAATTGTTTAAATCTGGGAACGATGTCTTCACCGTAGGATGTCAAGAGAATGTGCCCTGCTGGGCCATAAATTAACTACAGTGCACATGTACGTATCGGAAAGGCGGGTGATATGATCAGGAGCAAATAATAATATTATATATAGAATCTATTATTATTCACTCCTGATATTATAATACGCGTGATTACTATAATCAGTTTTATCGCAGTTAATCTCCCGCGATATATCATAAACGATTCCTGTAAAAATGCATTTAGTTTCGATCCCCCTGAAGAGATTTTCTTTCTTGTGCAGCATTGCCGTGATCATGTATGCCATAGAACTAGAATAGAACTCTATTCTAGTTCTATGGATCATGCCCGTAAATAATGGACGAAATAATAGCACGTCTCCGAATCTTAGGCGAAGCTTTGTTTACGTGACATTGACTATAGACACGTGATCAGTTTTCATTATGAGATGTCACCCATCTGCCATCATGCTTGTGAATAATAATATCAAGAACCCATAACCTTGGAATACTAATGGCACCTACTAACATCAGGTATAGCTCGTAAGGGGTTTAATTCAATTTCCCCGTTAGAAGGCGTGTTTAAAATCGCATTGTTTAATCTAATTTCCGTACTACTATATAACTCATGCGCATTTAACTATATTAGCACTAACTACATAAAACTGCAATAATACATTATTAGTAGTATTACGCTTCGAATTTTTACAAGAATGACGTTGTGCTAAATAGCCACTCACTTCCAAGGTCGATTGAAATAGTCATAACATGATTCATAGGGATAACAGATTTCGAAGTGGTTAGCATTATTTTGTGTGTTATGTAGAATGGTTTCCTATGCGTTTCAAGATCTGTAATACGTTACGTTTCCTGACCAGCAAGCCCTTATATACCACCACCCGGGCTATCCCAGCAGGTGTACGCTCCGCGTTTATGCTGTCAAAATATCCACCATGCGTTCATTACATGCGCACAGACACGGGGGAAAATGTGCAACTCGGCCGATTTTAAAGGAGCAATTGCTTATATGCATCTGATTCATGATTTTAATACAAGGCTTGAATTTATTTTTATATAAATTATAATTTGCAGCACACGTCCAAATTCAGTATTGACGCGTTGATCCCCAATTCCACACTAAATGCAGGGAGAAATAAGGTATTTTACAGTTATATCAATATATGGCAACGCTGATTCATGTTATTAGGGATACTTGCTCACATACCTGTGCTATGAGATTTGCGCGCAAAGAATCGACTCGTTCTTCTTAATTTCTGGGGATTTGCAGCGCGTGTGGAAAATCAATACTAAGGCAATTTCTAAGCAGGAATGTAGGAGCCAAACGCGGCACGAAAAATCATTTTCAGAAGCAAAAGCAATATCAGCGCGGCAACTAGTTTACGGTTGTGGTTTTAGGCTATGGTTCTGATTTTATCCGGCTAACACTATAGAAAGAAGGTATGGCTGATCACACTAGCACAGCGCATGCAGCTATTGTCAGTGAGCACTTTGATATCCAGTGACGAAGTTATGAGAGAACGCGCATCTACTTTTGTTTAGTTCATTCAATATACCCTCACATGTGCCGCAATCCATGCAGCACTGAAAGTAAGAGTGAAAGTGCTTCGTGGAATTTCATCAATGAATAATGTGAACGGGACAACTAAACGGGGGGAGGGGGGGGAGGGACAGCGGGAAGATTGACGACACAAATGAGGCGTAATAACAAGATCGACGGGTAATCTAATCGAGGTGGCAAAAGGGAATTTGTAAGGCGATGAAATCCTTGCCAAAGGACGTCGAATCGCATTTTGCAGACTTCCTAGAAAGCGCGTCAACGCGCGTAATTTGTACGGAACTCTATGGATTACATTGATCGACTTATGCGCCTATATATGTAGGCGGGTTGATCCTATTGCGCGTTTTCTTGTTCATTACTATACTGCTGCTCTCACCGCATCCTGACATTTATTACAAATGTATTGGGTTTCCATCGTAACTATATCCTAATTATGGAACCCCAACGGCAACCCATTGAAAAAATTTTCGCTGCATCGTAACAGCTAAAGAATGCCTCAGATTTTCACGGGCGGCCTTAACAGTAAGGAGAGTATAAAAGCAATGTTTCTGCAGCAGTTTAGCGCGCATTTCCTTCCCCGAGTCGAATCATTTTGCTAAATTCAGAGCATAGCTACGCGCGCACGTAAATAGTCTAGAACACCTGTACGAGCACCTTACCTAGCATACCTACGCAATCTGGTAGATGACGGTAATAGTAGTCATTCTGGACATGCCGTTAGGAGGGGTCGTAATAACGATGATGTGACTTTGCTGCGAAACATTCGAAGATGGTGCAAAGAGAGCAAGTAATTTTGCGAGCAAGAGTGTTAGTGGGAGAGAAGGAGAGAGCGAGAGAGAGAGAGAGTGGGAGAAAGAAAGAGCAAAAGCGAGTCGGAGAGCTAGAGAGAAGAGTGAAATGGAGCGGAAGAGATTGAGTAGGGAGAAGCAGAGAGAGAGAGAAAGAGAAAAAGAGAGAGAGAGAAAGAAAGAGAGACATAGAGACAGAAAGTAAACACGTGAGAGGGTGGAGAAAGAGGAGAGAGAGCGAGAGCGAGCGAGAGAAAGATAAAAGAGAACAAAAGAGAGCGAGAGAGATACACAGAGAGAGAGAGACTATAGTGATATATCACTCACCATGTTTAGGCAGTGCTAAATTAGATATATATATATATATATATCGGCGCGCGGGCCGAGCCACCTAGAAAAAATTCATATCTCAAGAAGCAAACACTTCTACGCAACCAATTAACTTTTGACAAAAGTTGTCATAGGGGCAGGGAGAACACCATTGTCACGTTGTATGCCTCAAATGCACCTAAGACGAAATACATCCTTAATCCATCTCAAGAAGTCGCTGCACGTGTCAGATGGATCAGACATCGAACTTGTGGGGCGACTTCAAGTATACTGGTGGCTACACTGACTCTACTGACGACATGAGTATGAGAATGCGCAGTCATGGAGGTGCACTCCACTCATTGCAGAAGTTGTGGAAGGCACTCATTCAGAAGCTACAAAAACGAAAGTATTTCGGCTTGCTTGAAACTATTCTTCTTTATGGCTCGGAATCGGTGGACATTGAATGTCACCGACAAAAGAGAATTGACGGCACTTACACAAGAATGCTTCGTGCAGCTACAAATCTCTGGAGACACCATCTACAAAGCAAGGTCACTTACGGACTCAGATCGTATTCGGACGTTGTGGGCTCGTAGTCTGGCCCTTGTGGACGTTATGCAACAATGAGGCCTGCTAGATGATTGTGGCTCTTGGATCCGGATCAAGAAGGGTCGGCCAGGCCATGACGTCGCCCTGAAATTGCCGTTATCGAGGGGCACCAGCTACAGGAGCGCCTTTACGCGTAATGAGCGAAACGAGGACTATGGGTTCGAACTTGTGAATATTCACGGACGCCGCACGGGATTGGTGGATCAGAATAAGAAGAAGCTCACACACACACATCAACACACGAACCAACACACACCCCACACAGAACACACACACACACAGCAAGTTGCACATTAAGCCTATCCTCTCAATCTTACAGGCTGTACGGGTTGCCTGTTGTTTTGGCGGGGATCAATTTTCGGTACTTAATGGCGTCAAGAGCAGCTAACGCAGAGGAGAATGCTGCAAAAAGCAAATAAGAGTTTTGACGGACGAAGAAGCAGGGCAGAAAAGGTGCAAGAGGAAGGCGACAGGAATGAATCTCATCATGAACGCGGCAAGGGAAAGAGACGAACTGTTGGCAAGACGATGAGACGAAACTTCACAGAGAAACGACATGGAACGCAAACACGCAACAAGGAAATGGTTTGTTTCTTGGCTGATTTTGGGATCCGTTTTGACGTAAGATAAGCTTATCGTCGAGTCACCTATCGGGAGCTCCGCTTTTAGGCAGTGCCTAAATCTGAATATTACTATTTCTATATCGCATGATCACATACGGTATTGAGCGAGGGTCAGCCCTGCTTGTGTCTGCTCAATGAAACCCATGTTCTTCTCGCTTATAAAAGGAGGAAAATCAGCGCATCCGCAGGCAGCTCACATCCGCCGAGTTAATTTCGATGCGTGTGTAATTACTCATGAGAGGCACCGCTTCTTGATGAATTCCAGCGAAGCCTTCACTCTTCTTTACGGGTGCTGCATGGATTGCGGCACTATGTGAGGTATATTGAATGATAACAAAGGTAGCATGCGCGTTTTCATAACTTCCGTCATGATATCACAGTGTCACTGACCAATAGCTGCGCGTGTGTCGATGTGATCAGCATACCTTCTTTCTATAGTGTTTTTAGCCGGATACAAGACGAACATAGCCGTGAACACAGACCGTAAATAGTGATGCGCGCTGATATTGCATTTTGCTTCTGAAAATTCTCGTGCCGCGTTTGGCTCCTCATTCATTGTTAGGAATTGCGTTAGTGATTAATTTCCACACGCGCTGCAAATCCCAGAATTAGAAGAACGAGTAGATTCTTTGCGGGCAAGCTCAGAGCACAGGTATGTGAGCAGCAGTTCACTTAATCATGATCAGTGTGGCTTATTGATTATAATGCTAAAATACTTTAGTTCTCCTGCATTTAGTGTGGATTCCTTTGGGAATTAACGCGGTTATACTGATTTAGAACTGTGCTGAAATTATGAAATTTGATTTAAATAATCAAGGCCTATGTATTAAATCATGAATCGATG
>NW_014577063.1:1259173-1266126 GCF_000485595.1 Priapulus caudatus | reverse complement strand
TAGTAGTAGTATATATATATATATATATATATATATATATATATATATATATGCTTGTTGGCATGTGTAACCGGACGTACGTACGGACGCGCCATGGAGAATGAAGTGGATGGATTATCATTCTTTGTTAAGTATGGTGGTCCGCTCGCGCGGGTCTTCGGCCAGTGCGAGAGCTCCGCTAATACCTAGATCGCATGAAACGACATGGTTGCATATTTGAAGCTCAAATCCTTTTATGTGAAGAAAAATATAGCAGCTCAAATAACAATGATAACGTATAATTCTAATTTGAATTTAATTACGTATTAATTTTAATCGATATCAAGACGTATGCATAAATGCTTATTGACAGGGGACTAATATGAATGACATACATGGGAAATGTGGCCGCTCCCAATGTACTGATGAAGGATATCAATATTGAGAATTTGGAAGTAGCCCCTCTTCCCCTAAGAATATTATACTCTTATGTGACGGCCGTATTATTCTAACTTTAATAGTCATGAAGGAAGGTATAGGTACTCAGTCTTCCCGACTTTCCTTATACTGTAGAACATGGTTTAACCTGTGCTCGCGCATGCGCAGTATTTGCCAGTTTAACCGAGATCTATAGGCACCAATGTTATCTATAATAAGACATCGATAAAGTCTATAAAGACAAGGAAACGACAAATGAATGTTATATGCCCGATTGTAGCGTTCAGCTATTCGGCATTCAGGTGTTCTTGTTGCAATACAAACCAAATCCTAGTTCTATAACCATTTGCGTGCATAACTCGCTGTTCTACGGTACGCAACCATGTAAATTACGTACACCTTAATTTATTTCTCCAGTTCCTTTACGTCTCAGTCTGCTTAGATACGTCTTAGGTGCATTGATGATAGGTAACATCCATCAGGTAACGCCGTAAGTTGTAATAATCAATCAATAGATGGCACCACTATGCAAGGTTTTTGAATATAGCTACATGCCGTAGTTGGTAACGATGCGATAGGTGTATATATGCTCATTTCCTAGTTATGTTATGTAGACCCTATTACCAATAGGGAAAGATAAGAAATATTCCGCTCCACCATAAATCATATGGTGATCTATATATAGGTCTACTTGCCAAAAATGCGCCTTCTTAAATCACAAGCATCAAACGGAAATTGGGCACAGAACTGGGCCATGTTCATAGACTACGCAAAGTCTAATTTCAAACTTCACATGTCAACTAAACGATAATTAAATTGTAATCCGATTTACTTCATGATAATTCTAACTTCCTTCCGAAGACCACAGATGTCCTGTGGTATGACATCAGCTTTTACTTTTGTGCGTAGTTTGTAGGTTGTATCCTAAAGATGGCGCCACTTTGCAGGCTAATGTATACACACATACGTACGCGCGCACGTACACACACACATACGTACGCGTGCACGTACACACACACATACGTACGCGCGCACGTACACACACACATACGTACGCGTGCACGTACACACACACATACGTACGCGCGCACGTACACACACACATACGTACGCGCGCACGTACACACACACATACGTACGCGCGCACGTACACACACACATACGTACGCGCGCACGGTACACACACACACACACAGGCCCATATATCGTACGGTCGCGCGCACGTACACCACACCCCACACACCGCACATACGACCGCGCACGACAGCACACACACACCACACACAGGCGCGGGCCCCCGGCCACATGGCGCGCCCACATACGTACGCGCGCACGTACACACACACACATACGTACGCGCGCACGTACACACACACACACATACGTACGCGCGCACGTACACACACACACACACACGCTACGCGCGCACGTACACACACACAGGCACATAGTACGCCGCTGCACGTACACACACACATACGTACGCGCGAACGTACACACACACATACGTACGCGCGAACGTACACACACACATACGTACGCGCGAACGTACACACACACACACGTATACGACCGTACCAAACTTAAAATTCCCCCTAAATCAGTAAAAGGTGTTTTGAGAAATTTCCACCAGCCGAATTTCCATTGCAAGGCACGCCATGTTTTTCTCTTAAATAATATTCGCTATTATTTGCAAAAAAAATGATTTTTGCGAAACATGTTTTTCACAAATTTCGCGTAGATTTCACGACGCCATACGAATGAGCATTGAAAGTGCTAAAAACCACTCTGCCAATTACAGTAAGAAAATAAGTTTCACGTAAATAACTTTTTTCGTGCAACACTTTCCGTTTAAAAGATGAAAAGCAATTCATCTGTACACATGCACTGAGAATCTTATTGTTTCAGATATATGCCAATGTGCTTCTTCTTTTTAATCTTCTTCTTCTTCTTCTCCTCGGGTCACTACACTACATTCGGCCTAGCCACTGCAGCACACAGGACCTGGCATGGTGTTTGAACGCCTCAAGGTCTCCAGGGCTACAGGGCTCTGATAATAGGGGGCATTTCAGGAGATATCCCATAGTCTGGTCCTCCACGCAGTCGCATTCGGTTGGGCCATCTTCAGTGTATCCCCATTACTGCATGAGTGCCCTGCATCAACCAAAACCTGTCCTGAGGCGATTTAGGCATAACCACGTCGGCCATACCTCGTTGGCTCCGGGTGGGAGGGATTCCTGGGGTCTGAGTGAAAGCTTATGTTGGCTTGCCAGAAGATGCTTTGACCATTGGGCGATCCTGTAGTTTTGGAGGTTGCCATCCAGGGGTTGAACCGCGTGGTTGAAACTGTGCCCGGACTTTAGTATCTTCTGTACTGTTTCATGATGGAAGAGGGGGTGGCGAGGGTCATTTTGATGCTGATGTTGATGTTGATTGGCTAACTTGGAAGTGTAGTACTTAATGTGAAATTGTGCATATATTACAATAGCTGTCAATATTCCAATCACAGTCTGTTGCTGTTGCTGCTGTAGCTAAGTAAATAACACTGAGCTAGACACGAACACATGTCGACTCCATACTACGAATAATTCTATTACTTTCTTTTAAAGGTGGTGCATTAGTGTGTACGCCTATTCTTACCTCGCAATCTTCACGCACCAGTGTGCTAAACGCGACATTATTTATACACGTGCGTTATTTATATAACTAATGCAATACGCACAAACGGAAAATTGTAACATGAATGCTTACATTATGTGGTTGACACATAACGCATCATTTTTAACGGGGCACGGTATAATAGCATCGTGCACTGCAGGGGTGCACATTAGCACGGTGTTTTGACAAAGCCCTATTTGCTTTTATATATACGAATAAACCACGAAAACAATAACGATCCATTTGCGGAACTTGCGACTCGCAGCGTGCCATTTGTAAACCGATACAGACGAGAGCCAATGCGAGAGCGATACATCACCTGTTGTCTAATTTAGGATAATAACTGCGCCAGTAAAAAAGATCGATGAAGTGAAAGCAAAAATTATACGTGAAACACGGACTATAGCTCGGCTCTCGCAGGTCAAAGAGCTGGTATGACTACATTATGCCCTGATGTTTCTATCCGCGTGTTACAGAACGCATAGATGGATAGGATTGAGACGGAGGATTCACTACGTCTTCCTCTCTTTTTATTCGTTGTTGTATATTTTAAAGAACAAAAACTCCAAATTCGAAGATCCACGGATAAAAGTTAGCCAATTGTTGTGGGAAGTTGCGTAACGTCTTATACCAAAGCAGCTGCTCCGAGATGCGATCTTTAAATCTACGCTGTTTACCCACGTATATACATACATATGGCCGACGTGAATTTCTTACAGATATACCTGTGAGATTAGTGGTATTGCGCGTAAAATAAATCAGGAAACGTAAAATGAGTTTCAAAATTAAGCATGAATAAAATTGCACACAAAACTATAAGACAATACGAGGTAACAATGGCTGATGAAATTCTATAAACAAGTAAGCATTGGTGTAATTTCCGCATAGTCTATTACGATCTAGCAGATATGCTTCCTCCGATCTTGAGTATATCTGCTTCCTTCAATGTAATTAAAACGTGTCTTGATTGGGCCACCTTTTATGGAAAGCATTTTGTTCAAAAAGTCGATAAACCAGGTTTTTGGTCGATAAACCTGTTTTATCGAACCAAAAACCTGGTTTATCAAACCAAAAACCTGGTTTATCGACGAAAAACCTGGTTTATCGGTCGATAATGATAGTATCGTCGATCAACCAGGTTTTTGGTTCGATAAACCAGGTTTTTGGTTTGAAAAACCAGGTTTATCGACTTTTTGAACAAAATGCTTTCCATAACCTTTATGCAACGCATTTACTCACCTACAATGTCAATGCGACACAAACAGAATTTCTTTCGATCCCCAAGGTTGTCGTGGACAGCACATGTAGTATTATGAAAGTGACGCTAGTCTATAGTATATTTCATAGTAGATATATATAGCATATAGCATATATAGCATATATAGTACATATTGTATATATAGCATATATAGCATATATAGCATAATTATATAGCATAATTTGTGGCAGTTTCTCTGTTCGTCTGTTCTCGATTCACATCAATATCGGCCACTCTATATATGTCCAAGGATGGCACGCATATATACATACATTGTATTTATAACAGTTTCTTAAATTTAGCACATCGATGCGTGTGCATGCATGGTGTGAGTGGTCGTGGTGGTGCTGGGGTGATACGCGTGCGTGCGTGTGTGTGCGCGCTTGCGTGCACGCGTGTATTTGCGACTATATACGTACGCGCGTATCTAACCGCCATGTTTTTGACCACTCATACATAAAAGCACTGCTCTGGTTTACAGTTCCACTAGTGACAATCTAGTCTAAACGATGGTCCGGGGAACCAGCTTCAGCACAGGGGAGGGATATATGCGTACAAGGAATGTGTGATCTGACAGTCATGGTCGTGATGACACTCGTCATATACGTTAGCAGTAATTCCGGTACGTCTACGCAGATTACATATTTTGATACATTTTTTTTTTACAAAGAACACTGCGGCAAACGAGCAACTTCGTATATATACGCCGTCACGTTAGCGAAACGTATCGCGCAGCAAATGGTAGATATATAATGGTAGATATAAATGTTGATAGATAATCATCTTGTTATCTCTCTGGTATGGGTTGAATTCGGGAATTTAGTCTTCTTTTTCGGAAATCAATTCGGGTTTGTCGAGTTTTTCAATCGATCCCGCCTTTTTGCTCACTTAAGATGCTCCAATTATAGCTTGGAGAAACAGCAAACAGCAAGAGAGGGTTAAGAATGATGAACCCCTTTAATTTATGTGTCGCAATAACTTCAGATGAAGTCCCGGACGTGAAGGGGAAATATTTTATCTTGGCTTACTTGGAAAATGACGCGTTCCATCGGGAGGTAGAATCCCACCTCTGGATTGTCGCAGGAGACGACGTAGATGCTTCTGTCAGGTAAGCATGACTAACGAGTGCAGTGACACGGAGAAACAGTTATATCAGTTGACAGTTGAACCACTCATATCTCGGAATCCCTGGCACCTGGCTCGTGCCGGATTTTCAAGAATTGCTGATCGTTAGAGGTCACACGTGTGAATGCTGTCTAACCCATGAACACATAATATTTAGACTCTTAGTGTCAATGTATTTAAGTAAATAGATTGACCCGATTATTTTAAAAACTTGTAATAAAAATTTAATTAACACGAGAGATACCAAGTTTGTCTGAACCATGTGCGTTGATATATATAGTTACCTAGCAATTATTGTATTGAGAGCTGGAACCACATCTATCTATGGAAGGTCGCCCAGGAATATATAAAGTGTTCCTGCTCCTATGCAATCAGTCATAGCGGCCAATGGATACGAGGCAATAATTCGTAGTTATTTAGTGAGGGCCTTGTGATGGGTACTTTATCAATCAATTCATGCAAGCTCTCGCTACCTGACAGAATGAACATGTGTCGTGACGTTTAGTTTCATAACTTCGACCTAAAGGAATGTGTGCTTTAGTCAGATACTTGATATCCTTTTAAGCTCAACATTGTGCCAGTCTTTGCACCATATACCTGAGTGTAACTAGGTGAGAAGCTTAAGAATATGCTGAGAAAAGGATGCGGCCTATTAATGGGGAGCAGAGAACACTTTATTACATTTAAATTTTATAAAATGCAACCAAATTCAAATAAATAATTTCATACAGTTCTATTATATTTGTGATCATCTATTATATGATTAATAAATCTATATAGTATTGATAATTAGGACCCTCGCTGGTAACATATTGTAAGGCTTATACATGTGTGTAAGCTAGGTGGTATTAATTGGGCCATGCTAGGCGACGTGGGCCACTGCCACGTCACACTGTATTCACGATTAGCTACGAGAATTCACACGTACCTTCCGTTGTACTTACTAACATCTAGGTCTTTTGTTTCCTAACACTATCTGCAGGCTAAATAACATATATTTCAGGCAACGCCTGCGCGATGCCTTACATGAAACGCGCGATCCTCTCTCTCTCTCTCCTCTCTCTCTCTCCTCTCCTCTTCTCTCTCTCTCCTCTCACTCTCCCTCTCTCTCTTTCTCCTTCTCTTCTCTCCATCACTCTCTCTCTCTCACTCTCTCACCATCCACATCTGGCCTCACGATTCGTCTCTCTCTCTTTCTTTATCCTCTGCTCGCTCTCTCTCCTCTCGCGCTCTCGTCTCTCTCCTGCTCTCCGCCGCGGCTCTCAGTCTCTTTACTTTTTTTTCTACTCTCCCCTCTCTGCTGTACTCTCTCTTCGTCCCTCTCGTTCTCTCTCCTCCTCGCTATCGAGGCTCTCCCTTCTCTCTCTCTCGTCTCACCATCCTCTCCTCTCTCTCTCTCTCCTTCTTACTGTCTGTCGTCTCAGTGTTTCTCGTCCTAGATCATACCTCTTCTGTCTCTCGTTCTCTCTCATCACATCTCTCGTCTATCTCATCT
>NW_014577063.1:1249589-1259148 GCF_000485595.1 Priapulus caudatus | reverse complement strand
TCGTCATCGTCTGCGAGCCGATCGAAAATGGACTCGCTCGAACCGACCTCAGAGTTCTTAATCAAGACGCACAGTATCTCGAGCATTAAGGTATCCGAAGTTCTGGAAAACTGTGCCGCCGCGCTGCCACGCCCGCTGCCGTTCCTTGAACATACCGATGGCAGATGGAACGTCGAACAGACCGGCCAATACTACGCAATTTAGCGCTGCTCGTGCCAAACCTCGCACGGACGCGTAGCGGCGGAGCTCGGAACTAAGTTAAATGGCGCATTTTTGGTAAATATGGCGTTTGATTTACTTGCATGTTGGGTTTTTGCGAAAATTATTACAGTATTTGAAAGGTGACCCGTCGATGTCGTGGGAAACAATCGCTTAACATACACGTAACATACGTCCTAGCGTCCTTCGCCGAATATATGTACGAAAACAACATGAGATCGTATGCTTTATTAGCAAAAACGTTTATTTATATTTTTTATTGTAAATATATAATTCGAATATAGCCAATTCTTAAATAATGTCGTCCCACAGCTTACAAAACGAAGCTTCGAACCGTATATACAATTGATGATTACCTCTCACATGACCGTACATGCTGCCTTCCGTGATGGCGATATATGATGCCTACTGCGCTTCCCGTATAAATATGACCGTAAAGCGATACTACTCAGACTATTATACAATGTACGAACGCCACATTCAATCAACCTAATAGAGTATATGTCCTTATAGAGTAGATGTCAACATTTTAGCATAGTTCAGCATAACTGGCATTACGGGATAGAGGTCATATTACGCGCCACACGTGAATTGCAGTGATGATATGAAAACGACATCAATAAATAAACTATCTGGTGTTTTTAGCCCTTCGATCGGAACAGTCGGTACACACATTTCACACAATGGCATTCAACGATATAGTATATGTGATAACTTGTGTGAAATCAAGTCGTAGGGATTCTAAATTGGCAAACAAATAATTAGCATCCGCCCATTGTAAATTACAAAATTTACAACGTAGTATACTATAATGAATAACCGATTCAGCCCGTATGCCTTAGGACCACTTTGGTCGAGGTGCGGCTCGTCGAGCGAATGCACACATATTAATTAAGATCAACGCCGTGATTCTTATACACACAATATACTCGCACGGTACGTACACCTTAGCACGCGGCGTAATCAAGTACACACGTGCATACTGGCATCTGTTGCTTTACGCGCTGGGCATGTTTGTATGATACAGAGCACACATTCTCTAACGCAAGCTACGACCGTCTGGTGTTTGCTTCGCAGGTAACACACGATGGATCACCATATAAACTACTCGGGATTAGCTATGCCACGAAACGAATACCGCGAGCGTATATAACCGAACCGCGTTCAAACGACTAGCCATGTGATAACAAAATGGCCGTAATACTAATCGCCAGCTAAAAACCAACATCCCGTTTCGTATCCGACTAAAAATATCTGTCTAGGCTTCAACACATTGACACAATCGACACTGATCACAATCTCACAACTAACTAGACGTTTCTATACTGCTTCCGAGTAACTTTCTTTACCGCGCGCGATATGAATATTATCAGTGGTGGATTAAGATGACAAATTGTCATATGACAAATGGACAATGACAAATTTTTATTATAACCTCTGATATTATGATAGGCGAACGAGTTATGTGCAAGTAGTGTGTTAGTTATCGCATCCAGTTTCACGCGATCGCGTGATGTGGAAGAGCCTCGGTTGTGAAGCAGGGAGACACACTATATGCGCATTTCGCTGCGCCATCAGATCCGCAGGTCGCTGCGGTCGTTGCCGAATAAACCGCGTAGCGTGTCCGCCGCTTTAGGCCTACATCCACAGGCTACTTTGGGACAGAGTCAGGTAAATACTGAAAATAATATGAACGCACATTCACAAATACTACCCCTCAATTACAACTTCCACTGTGGTGTCACTGTAAACAACTTGCTTCACAAAAACTAATGCCAGAACTAGCCGGCCTCTATTTGCCACGGCGAGGGCGGGGGCGCGCTAGTCTGCATTAGTTTTTGTGAAAGCAAAGATTGAATATACAGTGACACAATCAGTGAAGTGTAATTGAGGGAGGTAGTATTTGTGAATGGGTGCAAAGTCCACTTTAGGCACCTCAGGTATCACGAATGTGATGGCACAGATTTCTGTGTACACCCACTGTGCACAGACTTCCTTTAATCAGAGGATTGATCACTGATCTCTATAATATATTATTATAATTATATATAATATAATTAATTATATATATAATATATATTATATAAATAATCTAGTTATATATATATTATATAATTATATATTAATTATAATTATATATTATTATAATATATTATAATATAATATTATATTATAGAGATCAGTTGGATTGATGCACAATCCCTATAATCACTGATAACTATAAGATCACTATAAATCACTATATATATATACAGTACAGTCGGTTAGGTCAGAATACCATCAAAATCGTTCAAATTGTGAAAAAAGTGCTGAAATTGTACACTTGCATACTTTTGTATGCTCCTTTAATTTTAAAAAAGAACACGCAGATCAACTACAACTTCGGCGCCGCATCTTGAATTAAAATGGCCGCCCGTCATTTCTTTAAAAAATTGCTATATCTCGTTAATAATCTTCGTACAGACTTTGCAAAATATGAACTGAGCAGACGTACTTTTGGCGCTATTACTATTTTATACAAAACGTGATATCACGTGTTGTATAAAATACCCAAATTACGTATTCTGCATTGAGCCAAGGACCGTTTTTGCACCAATCTTGATTAACTCAAACTTAAGCAATTTTTCCGTTCACGAAGATATACCGACGACGTGAAATTTGCGCTGCGCATCGCAGGTTAAATAAGGCTCTTTCATATTAAAACAAGAAACACAAGTTCCAATTATAATTACAGCGGCCATATTAAATTCAACATGGCCGCCATCAAATTTTACTCTGTACTTCAAAATGATCACTGACATAGTATAACAGATGGCGAAAATGTTGAATTACCGGTTTTTCTCAGTATATAACAAACACAATGCCAAACTGGCAATCCCCAGTGTGAGAGAGAGATAATTCAAGACAACAAGTTGTAGTATAAAGTACACAAGAAATACATGGCAACTAAATAATACTATTGTTCAAGTTAAACAAATGTCTCGCTGCATTGTCACAATGTTGTCGCAGATTGTCACTCAGTGCCGGTAACATGTACCTGCACAAACACAAATATAGTACTTGTATGTACAGTATAGTATGTGTTATGTTCGTGCGTTCTCGCGGGCGTATAGGTATCTGTTATGTGCGTGCGTGCTCGCGCGCGTATATAGCTATCTGTTATGTTCGTGCGTGCTTGCGCGCGTATATAGCTATCTGTTATGTGGTGCGTCGCGTTCTCGCGGCGGTATAGGACCTGTTATGTGCGTGCGTGATCGCGCGCGTATATAGCTATTGTTATGTGCGTGCGTGCGTTCTCGCAGGCGTATAGGTATCTGTTATGTGCGTGCGTTCTCGCGGGCGTATATAGCTTCTGTTATGCGCGTGTGCGTCTGCGCGGGCGATATAGATAATCTGTTATGTATGTGCGTGCTCGCGCGCGTATATAGCTTCTGTTATGTGCGTGCGTTTCCGGGCTATATAGCTATCTGTGTTATGTGCTGCGTGGCTGCTGCTCGCGCGCGTGAGTTTGAACTGCTTGTGTACACGTAGCGTTGCTGAAGAAGGCACGTTGAAAATGCGTGGTTTAGAACTCCACGATAAATGCGTGTTTTCATCGTTTCAACGCGTGTTGGATACGGCACGTGTCGACTGGCCGGCTGGTATTAATCCGCGCCAGTCTGCACAATTTTCACGTTCTATATCTTCCGTGAACGGAATATTGCTAAGTTTGTAATTTTTATGGGGCCATTTTGAATCCAAATGGTGGCCGAAAACGCCCTTGGATCAACATAATCACGTTGTTGTATAAAATAGTAACCAAATTACGTCTGTCAGTAAATTTCAAGTCTGTACGAAGATTATTAACAAAATATAGCTATTTTTAAGAATGACGCGGCCATTTTGAATTAGATGGTGGCGAAACGCCTTGGATCACATGCATCACGTTGTTTATGAAATAGTAACCCAAATTACGTCTGTCGTCAATTTTCAAGTCTGTACGAAGATTATTAACCGAGATATAGCTATTTTTTAAGAAATGACGGCGGCCATTTTCGTATTCAAGATGGCGGCCGAAAACGCAAAATGAAAGAGCATACAAAAGTATGCAAGTGTACCAATTTTCATACTACTTACTGCGCAATATAGCTGCTTGCACTTTGCGCACGCACTTAATTAGAGTGACGTAAATTTCAAACGCAATATTTGACAACGTCGTGCCTACCAAAGCCAAGCCGCGTACAACGCAGACATACGAAAGATATAGTATTTCTCTCGTTATTTGCACAGATCTGTTGCTAAACGGTGCGCCTACCAGAACAAGCCGTGCGCTATCGAAGTCTTCATCATAAAAGTCCATCGCCATCGTTGTCGACATCATCCTGTAGCTCTTCGTCGACTAACCCATCAAGTCGTTATCTACTCCGTCGCCGGCTACCGGGGGTGTCGGTTTTGACGCGCGGCGATCGGAGTCAGTCTGAATCCGGCTGGATATCCGTACGACTCGTATTTGTCGTAGCCGTAGCTAAAGCCTAGAACACACTGTGCGATTTTCTACGCTGGCGCTTGCGATCGATAAATACGGTGCGGGTCCGCGCGGTGTGTCCGGTCTCACGTCACCAGCGTATTTCGCCACAAGCGATTTCCCATACGGCCGCGCTGATCGCTCGCATTCAGCATGTTTAATATTTACGCACCGCTTGCGTACGGCGCATGCGCATTGCATTGCGCTTTCACAGGTCAAACTGCCATGCAGCCGCCCCCTTCCCACACTCAGGATAACCACGCCACAATGCTAGCACTATTTTTAACAGTGGGCCGAGCGCCGGGAATCCAGCAAAGGCAAGCCAACGCGCGCGAAGTCTGCCACTGAACAAAACATTAGAAATTTCATGATTTGCATGTAGTTGTTGGCTGACAAATTTAGATGTTCTTAACTGAATACGCAAAACATGTATTCAAGACAATTGGTTTCGGAATTAGGTATATTGGCAAGCATCCCGAAATTCATGATAAATACGTAACTCAGTTATTAAACAGCCGTTAATGATTTGAAAGTACGTAAATTGGCGCATATTTCGTTATCACTATTTTATCTCAATTCTCATGAAATAATAGGTCCGACTTTATTATCTTTGCAGCTTTTAAAGTTCACACCGTATTACATAGGACAGGAGTAACGGGCGTCGCTGTAACAACTTATAGTAAAAACGTAAGAATCTTATAGGAAAATCAGCTTGTGGCAGTGGTAGAATTGAGCCAGGCGAGAGCGCCAATTGTCGTGAGTTGGCACCAGCTAGGCCAGCGCGACAGCAATGAATCCCCCCCCCCGCCCCCCCCCACCCCCCCCCATCGTGTCGAACGCGTTATTGTTTGTAGGCGCCAATTCAAAGTGTAGCAACGAAAGCCAGGGACAGGGCCGTTGGACAAGTGTTGGACACCGTTACAGTGCTGTCCACCACTCGTCGGCTGTTCGTAAATTCCGTGAGCGACCTGTACGTGCCGGTCACGTAAGAATCGCTAGTGTGTCCTTAGGCTTAGACTCGCGAACGTCGCGCCGCGTCCACGCTACTGACGTCGTGCGGCCCGCAGCGACTTAGGTGTCGACGCGACGAACTGCCGCGCGCTGCGTCGCACGTGCACGACCAAGCGACTTGCCAACGCAACGATGTCTCGTCTCCTCTCGTCGCCGCGGTCGTCGTCTCCGTCGCCTTCGTCAGCGTCTTCAGCGCCTTGCTGTCGACCCGCAGCCCAGCGACGTCGTCTGCTCGCAGATGACGCGGTGACGTAACTAGCTGCATGCGTCGACGTCACGCCCATTCGCAACCAACTTGTACGCGTATCAAGCCTGCCAGCTCAACTTGCTTATAGGTCTCACTTGCCTCAGTCTCACCTGCCTCATTTTATGCCTGCTCAGTCTCAATTTTCCGTCAGTTCTCTTCTCACCTTCTCAATCACTGCTTCAGTATCAACCTGCTTCGTCCGCAACCTGCTTCAGTCTCGAACCTGCTTCAGTCTCAAGTACCTCAGTCTCAAAAAAAAAAACTGCCTCAGTCCCAACCTGCCTCCTCTCAACTTGCTCAGCTCTCAACTGCCCTCATCCCAACCTGCCTCAGTCTCATCCTGCTTCCGTCTCAACCTGCTTCAGTCTCAACCTGCTTCAGTCTCAACCTGCCTCACTCTCAACTTGCCTCAGTCTCAACCTGCCTCAGTCCCAACCTGCCTCAGTCTCAACCTGCTTCAGTCTCAACCTGCCTCAGTCCCAACCTGCTTCAGTCTCAACCTGCTTCAGTCTCAACCTGCCTCAGTCCGCAACCTGCCTAAAGTCTCAACTTGCTTGCAGTCTCAACTTGCTGTGTTCATCTGCGTCGTCCAGTTCGCATTTGCCATCAGTCTCAACCTGATTCAGTCTCAACCTGCCTCAGTCTCAACCTGCCTCAGTCCCAGCATGCCTTCTACCTACCTGTCCTCGTACATCACGCTGCCGCCGGCGGGGATCGTGACGTTGACGATAGTGTCGTTGACGACGCCGACGATGGCGAGCTGCGAGCAGCCGTGCTTGTCTCCCGCGGGAAAGGACGGCAGCACGTAGGCGGTGCCGAGCGAGCGCACCGGAACAGCGACGAACGCGTCCGATGAGTAGGACTGCCTGTTCAAGCCGAACACGCGCACGTCTGTCGTGCTGGTGATGACGATGCCTGTATATAGATGGATGTGCGCACATTATTAAGCTGTTACCTCGCACCTCACTCACTCACTCACTCACTCACTCACTCACTCACTCACTCACTCACTCACTCACTCACTCACTCACTCACTCACCATCACTCACTCACTCACTCACTCACTCGTCGCTGCGCTCACTCATCACTCACTCACTCACTCCCTCACTCACTCACTCACTCACTAATGGAACTTTATAATTATTCGACGTATCTTGTCTTCTAGCCATTGGAACTGATATACTGTTCAAATAAACAACTACGTGAAATGAACACAGTTTTATCCGATCTCATCTGTATCACTCAACGTAAAGTTAAATGAGAATCATTTTTATACATATAGGCATATCATTTTATCATTTATCATATATCATTTTTATACATATATATCATTTTTATACACTTAGGCATATATATATATATATATATATATATATATATAATTCATTTATTTATTTATTTATTTATAATTAGTCATACGATGTATACGTTGTTACTTAAGCTCTCCGAATGGTTCAGTGATTAATTGTAGTACAGACGCTATTGATGAAACACAAACCCTACATGCTAGATTGATGACAATCCTATATCCCCATGCCATAGAAGCATTGCGCAGCGTTATCCGTGTGCATTTCTCTACAAATATGTGCATTTCATCTGAATTTTACTTTTAACAAATTTCGCAATTTTAGCAATGGACAACTCTTCGTTTATATGTTTTTTTTTACACTGACATTAACTCGAGCGATGTAATTTCCGTTATAAAAACACAGTTTCGTAACATTTACCTTAATTGCCTTTATATCAAATTTACATCAAAGCCGAATAGTGAAGCTAGTCTTGTTTAAAACGTAATTAATACGTGAAGCCATTGATGTAAAGTTATTCGTGCCATCATCCACTTGAGCGCTTGCAAGGTTGTTGATCAATGATTATCAATTTATTATTTATGAAAGGTTGGAAATCGCATTGAATTTATTTGACTTGAATATGCATGATACGGATATACAGGGGAAATGAACTGGGTGTGATAAAACAGTTCGTAATGGTCAATGGCTATCAACACATCCTCTTGTTGGCTGAATTTTTTTGGAAACTCAGGAGTCTATTTCGCAGAACACCTAGCTTAAGTCTCCAGTCCTGAGATGTCACTGAAACATGCTAGTAGTGTGTGACTATCGTTTAGTACACAATTATTCAAACGGTGCGCTTCTATTCTGTTTACATAGATCCAACGTTGTTAAGAATAGGGTCATAGTACCTAGTAAATGATACAGACCGTGAATGAATGGGCACAGCGTGATCGCTTGAATGACTTACGTGGACACGTGTCAATGAATACAATACTGACACGAAACTACAATCGGGAAAGCTCGGAGCATCACGCGGATCCCTATTACGATCGTGTCAAAGCGAGCGTTGTATATAATGACTGGAACACTATAACGCCTGATACGTCATGGTGTTGCTTGTGCAAGGAATGTATTTAGGGTAGGGGTTCTTAACTTGTGGTCCACCGTCCATGGACTCCTTTATGGGTTCGTGTATGGGCTTCATTATGGGTTCGTGTACGGGTCCGTGAACCACATTGTATGCAAAATTTTGGATTTATGTGTTTATGTGCACTTTTTCTGGGGAAAGGGCCGTAGCTTTCGCCAAATTCTCAAAGGGTCCATGACTCAAAGCAGGTTAAGAACCACTGATATACGGTATGTAGAGGGGCGAGCATCAACGCATTGGCAAGTGTCCTTCTTCAATAAAAACCTTAGCCACTCGTAGGCAACTAGGCACTCGTATCACTAGGTCGCGTGCGGAACGACGGCAATCTATTTGGAAAGGGTTTGACAGTTTGGGGTTGCCCTCACATAACATAACGTAACGTAACGTAACGTAACGTAACGCAACGTAACCTAACGCAACGTAACGTAACGTAACGTAACGTAACGCAACGTAACGTAACGTAACGTAACGTAACGTAACGTAACGTAACATAACATAACATAACATAACATAACATAACATAACATAACATAACATAACATAACATAACATAACATAACACAACATAACACAACATGACATAACATAACATAACACAACATGAAACTGCGGGATGTCAATGCCGTATACATTTGCAATTTCTCGAATAGGCCCTACACACAGCGGGGCACGTGGCACGTTATAAGATCTTAGTAGACCACGAATAAGGAACCGTGAGGTACGTATGCGCCATATACGTAGATAGTGGATCTTGAGAGGTCGGCGCATTCGGCCGAGGACCCACACGTAGAATTGGTGTTTGTTCACAGGATGCAAAATGGAAGAGCGGTGCACATCTGAATACGTAGAATTTAAAGTGAAAACCGGGCTTGGAAAATGTGAATCGTCAACGAAAGAACCGATCAGTTGAAACAAATGAAGAATTTGTGCGGGACCATGAGATAATATGTGGCAGCGACGAACGCTAGCGACTATAAAATCCAAATGGGTAATATATATATAGAGAGAGAGAGAGAGAAAGAGAGAGATAGTGAGAACGAGAGAGAGAAAGAGAGAGAGAGAGAGAGAGAGAGAGAGAGAGAGAGAAGAGAGAGAGAGAGAGAGAGAGAGAGAGAGAGAGAGTAGACGAGAGTAGAGTA
>NW_014577063.1:1228376-1237370 GCF_000485595.1 Priapulus caudatus | reverse complement strand
CGACCTACTACACTACACACACACACACACACACACACACACACACACACACACACACACACACTACCACACACTAACACACCACACACACACACACACACACACACACACACACACACACACACACACACACACACACACATCCCCCCCACATACGCATCCCTTACACACATCCACCGCCATACGTACGCGTGCACTCCTATTCACCCAAACGAGCAAACAGTAACTCATACACACAGACACGGGCAGACAGGTACGCTGGCACAGGCAGACACGCGTGCTCCCTATAACCATTGCTATAAAGGTCGATCTTGCGTGCGTGCAGTGTTATCAGCTCACACCACGCATCGCACACACGATGTTTCCCGTCCATACATGTCAAGTATGGCATTGCAGAGAACAAATAACGGTTATTATAATTAATCAAAAGATAAACGTTATTGCATATTATATTTAGGCGTAACATCTACACGCGTACACAATTTTCCAACAGAACCCAAATACTATACATATAGATAATAAATAGCATATACATATAAATAAAATAGGTATATATATATATATATACCTTTATATTATATGCCTGCAAAATATACCAGATTGTAATGTGTGCACAGCATGTCACGTGCCCGCTTAGCGGTGCTGCCACCTAGCATAAACGCTTCCCCACCAAAAATGGCCACCACGGTCTGTTTTAAAAGAAGATATGAACCAGTAGACGAGGACAGTATATTGAATATTTAAACCACACTGAATGAAATAAAACGTCTTTTCCCTGCGGGCTGGATTTTACTTGCATTTGGCATTACAACAAATGCTGCGAAAATTTCAAGATATTTAATCCTTGCGCGCATTTCAAAATATCTCTGCGGATTGTTATCATCTACGAAAAACAGGTAAATGGTTATTGAATTATTAAAGCAATGTTTGATTTCCTATTCACGCTTAATAAATCACAGAAAGACTAAAATTAGTATGTGGAATCGTCTTTCTTCTCATTTTTGTCTTTATCATTCTTTCTTCTTGTCCCACCGCTCACAGTCAGGCCTAGTAATAGTATAATTTAATCTTACTTTTATATATAGTAAAGCAATTGTTGCCGGATGCTCCGGGCAACATGGAGATTTGTTGTCCTCAACAATCAAAAACCAATATCAGTCCAGGGAATCATTGATTTTCTAGTGCCCACAAACCTCCGTTCTCACAACCCAACAATAATTATATAATATATTACTACTACTATCACTACTACTATTACTACTACTACTACTACTACTACTGGCCCATCGAGCCATATCGAGCCATATCGAGTCATATCGAGCATTGACATCCTGGCCGGATAGCAATATTAGGTTGTCAATGTTAACGCGTACGGCTTTCAGCTAATGCGTGTGTCGCATGTGATGGGTAGAAGAAAAGCATTTAATGCTAATCGGAGAGTTATACGGTGGGTCATGGGTGATTCTATTTATTAGCTGCGATACATCGGCAGATGAAGTAATCGTGTGTGGAACAGTGTAATATAGTCGGATTTGTCAATAGGTCTGATAAGATTCGCTGTCATAAAGAGACGGAGGAATAGCGACATATTCGATGGGCAACCTAAATGATATGAGAAGCCAATAAAAACAAAGTTACTTTTATTAACTCGCAGGGCATCCTGAAACATGCGACTGTAGTGCGGGATTGAATGTCAAATACTATAATACTGTTCCAGAAAAATATGTAACCAGCTGCGATTTGTTTATGTGTGACAGCGTAGTATAGAGTTATGCGTTCCTGCGAAATGGTTGTTTGAGTGTGGAAGATTCTATTCTATATCAATGGATTGTGATTAATTAGGGGAAAATGATTAGCAGTTGGAGTCATATTGAATGTTAAACGTGACGTTTGCGTTAATATTTTCTGAATCACCTCATAATAAATTATAGGAATCCTAGGGTAGTACTATGTGGATGTAGTTGTTGTTATTCTTGTTAATTTGAGTGGCGTGGGGGTGTCACATTTCTCACAGTCGGCCCTAGCTATTGAATTCTTATCCCTGATTTTAAATACAACAACTCATTTATCGCCTGGTTGTGCGGGCAACAAGGAGTATTGTGGTGCTAGAAAATCAATGTTGCCTACTACCGATGGACTCGGGTTACATTGATGTTTTTTTAGTCTACGAAAATCAATGGTTTCTTCAACAACCATGCATTAAATGGGTAATATAAATATAAATATAACTAAAAACTAAAATATGAATAAATTAATAAGTAATTATAATAATACACTGTAATTATCGTTGATTGAAAAGGAATGATATACTACACCAGCGTCATCTGACGGGCGAATGGTAATATAATTGGCAGGCGTAGGCGATATCAGTCGCAGACTCCCACTGGATGAGATATCGCGATAAGATGCCACTTTCATTGTTAGTGAATGATGGACGGCCTGCAGTGTGAGATTATAACGGCTGATGCCACTATCAAGTGCTTCACATCAGTCCAATATCATCGGCTTTAGTCTTACTCATTAAGAAATGCATTGGCATTGCTCACGGGCGAAGAAATGACAGTCCGTAATAATACAAGCGAACAGTGGGACAATAGAAGCAGAACACGGGACAGATTATCAAGAATTGAATACACCATTGTTTCTTCTTAGAGGGGTAATATGTTTCAGCTGTGAACTGACAGCTAGCATTTAGCAGGGAAAGATGGACTACTAAGAGAGGGTTAACACAACAGTGATAACAGGTTGGGATGCGTGTATGCGAGCGCGTGTGTGTGCGTGCGTTTTCTGCGTGTGTACGTGCGTTTGCGCTGCCGCCGCGTGTGTTGTGTGTGCTGTGGTGTGTGTGTGTGTGTGTGTGTGTGTGTGTGTGTGTGTTGTGTGTACGTGCGCGCGTATCGTATTGATCAGACAATTGACAATTGTACAATTGACAATCGATCAGCGTTTCACGTGCTTCTGGTCACCGCGATTGCTGCAGACTCCAGCACAGTAGCATAGAAACAACCCACCCTACTCCCTTACACTACTGACAACAATACCCGTCTTGATTGTCTTGCGCGTTGCAAGCGTTGAGCTTTTATAATGACAACTAATTTATGGCGCGGGGAAGGTAAACATCGTATAAGCGTGTGAGGCGTGTTGCACGCGATTTGACTCACGCCAGTCTTTCGGTCGCAGCTCGCGGCTGAGGGTTTAGGACTGGTGAAAGTAGAACTGTACCTGACTCTATCCGTTGCAGACACAACGCCCTTCTCGCGCAACCAAGTCACCATCGTCACTGAAAAGTACGCGCTTAAACTAAATCGGCGATAGGAGTCGTAGCCGCGGATGGATCCTTTTTTCTTTTTCCTTTTCCCCTATTTCCATGCCAGAGAGAGCAGAGAGTGGCCTGAATAAAACGCTAACTTTTCCGTTAGCGAGGTGTTTTTTTCTGGTATATTGCACAGAATGCGCTATTAAAAACCGATGGCGCGATTTTGTTTTTGCTTGTTCATGTGGTTCTTTTTCATCGTGACGAGTTCAGGTTTGGGCCGCAGCTCTCATTTAACGGGAGTCGGACGCTTCGTCGTCCGTGCGAGAATGACGAGACACGACAGTTTGATTATGCGGCTGAATGGTTAGCGTGATAATTTCACACTGAGCCATCGGTTCGTTAATGACGTCCGGTTATCTCCGAAGAGCGAAAACAACAATTTTTCGCTGCCAAGATCTCTGATCGTCTTTGACACGTTCGATCCCTGTTAGTCGTCCTTCCACAGCGTCGCCAAATTGGGGGGGGGGAAATCTCATTTTGCGCAAAAACCATTTTCACTCCGTAAATGTCCGATGATGGAAATCCATTTCGGGGGACTCAGGGCTCATCGCCGAAAGCCATTGGTTTACGTTGATTAGCCTCGGTCATGCCGCGCGCGTATCGCTATGGTCTGCATGTTATGTCAATCACGTTGGCATCGCCGACGCTAACGGCGTAGCATCACCGCAACATGTTTACCCAATTGGTACGGCGCTTAATTGTTATTACTGTGTACTTACAGCCGATGTGTGCTGAACGTAACCTTGGTGCTCGCAGCTAGAATCGATTCGATCGTCATCGCATTTTCGGACTAGCTTGCTTTGCGCGTAAACCCGCCGCGGTGGGTTGGTGATTGATGCGCAAATAATTATTACTAGTTAGACTAGTGTCTGTAATATATATTTTCATCGGCCTGGTGATCTTCACTGCGTCGATCTGTGCCCCGCGTGTGTCGTGAAGACGAGCCATCAGATAGTCAACGCGGTTAAGAAGGCCCTATTGAGAGTTTGCTTGTTTGTTTTTCTCAGTGAGATATTGATGGCAGTAAAGCGTTATTCCGTTATTGATAGGCTATACACGCTGATAATTGCATTGCACGGATCTCTCGGCTAGATTCAGTTTAGAGTTGCGACAACTCCGCAATTTTATGAATGCCATTTTGTTTTCAAAACTTGGACAGCGCGCCGCTGCGCTCAAGTTACAGCGCTGTATGGATACGCGGTGCAATTATCTGTAGATGCCAGCCATTATGAAAACAGTATATAATCATCCAAGCAACATTTCATTTCCAATCAAAATATAGAATTTAAATTTTTTGTATTCATATATGAGACATTTATAGCAGTTTTATAGACATTTTCCTGTACCAGAAAAATAGGAGTCCCTCTGTAGAGAACTCTATTTTTATCTACTATAGAAGCGACTCTTAGACTTCAGTGCGATAAGCGCTGGGGCCTCCTATCGCGTATTTTATCTTATCTCACCCCACGGGAATCTTATACGAGAAAGCGGCAAGATTTCTTTCTATGCTGTTTGTCAATCAAGTTTGTACGCTGACCCCCAGACGCGAACGTATGCAGCGTTGTGAGCTGAATTGATAGTGATTACATATTGAGAGTCTTCACGGAATTCTTGCGCGATATAAGGCGAATAAGGTTTTTCTCGAACACGGAGATCGGAAAGGGGCAATGGCGATGAACCGTACCGGCTTTGTATATAATCGCGTTTTCACATGCACACGGGCGCCACGTGAGTATTGCCAATATTACTTTAACACACAGTCGCCAAGATAGTGTTCCGTAGTGTTTGCTTCTCGGACAACTAATTCCCTCGGCCGGTCCCCGTTAATTAATAAATATATGATATAGATATCATTTTGAGGTGTTGTTGTTTGGTTCGGCTGTTAACTATGATGGTAATATAAAGTAGTGAAACTATACGGCCAAGGCATCAGATTATGATATTGCATTCATTTGTCGCTTTACATTTTTTATATACTACAATATATCTAATTAAAACTTTCAATACGGGGTGTGTAAACAGTTATAGTATTGTTCATCCAGCTGTGAAATCGGCACATCTGCCGTGGTTGCGATTTAATATGAGTTTATTAGAGGCGCGCTTGTATTAGGTGAATACAGGCGAACGGTCCAAATGGGATGTAAGGACTAGCTGGGTATATTAGAATCTAATGTGTGATTTAGTTATATGAGTGCGTTTAATAAAAGATTAACCACTAAGTGTAAAACACATTTTGCGCTTGCATACGTTTTAGCATGGAGCCAATGGCTTACCAATGTTCTGTTACTACCTGCGAGAGGCAGTAACCTCGTGAATTGAGACAGCCAATGTAAGAATGAAGGTTAATCCGAGCAGGAACGCAGACGATACAGACAGAGCGAGCAGGGAGAGAGAGAAGAGAGGCGAGAGAGGGAGGGAGAGAGCGCGAGAGAGAGATGAGAGAGCAGGACAAAGACAATAGAGATATAGAGAAATGCGGAGCAGCGAGGCAATGAGAGAAGAGAGAGAGAGAAAGAAGAGGGAGAGAGAGAGAGAGAGGAGAGAGCGAGGGAGAGAGATGTGCAGGAGAGAGAGAGAGAGAAGAGAGAGAGAGAGAGATGAGGAGAGGAGAAGCGACGGGTCGATTTGAGACGAGGGAGAGAGACGAGTTAAAGAGAGAGCCCGCGTTGATGTTAGCCAGGAGCCGCCGAGTTCCACGAGCATTTTATTATCTAGGGAGTCACGGCATTATTTTAGCAAGGTGAGCGCTAGTAAGTAATACATTACACAGACCGCGTTGAGTCTAGTGCCACTGTCCCACGCAACAGAAAGGGAGCAAGGAAATACAGGAGAAAGAGAGAGAGAGAGAGAGAAGAGAAGAGAGGAGAGAGAAATGAAGAATGAGATGCAGAGGGGAAGCAGATACGTGAAATTGGGGGATTACATGACATTTTAATTGTTTATTTTTATTTTTAATAATATTTCGTATTTGGTTGGAAATGAGTTTACAATTTAGTCATGTCATTTAAGTTCAAATCCAGTTGCGCGGGCACTTTTAACGTACGGACGGCATGGAGAACATCTAAAATGAAAATAGAACACACACTGCGTATAACCTACATACGTTAAATTGCGTAATCACAACAGGCTGCACGAACTGCTTTCATATATATATACACTACAAGGCGTTCAGTCGTGCACGCACGCGGCACATAAAACCAAACGTCACACAACACACACACACACACCACACACCCGCAAAAACACACGGCGCACGCACGCCACGCACGCAACGCATATGACACACACACCACAACTCACGCACGCACACGGCACGGCAACGCACGCACACAGCAAACACACCACGACCACAACACACACACAGCAACACACACACCACACACACACACACCACCGGCACGCACGACACGCACATTACAGGCGACCACACAACACACACACACCACACACAACACAACACACACACACACACTCAGCGCGCACACAACACAACACACACGCGCGCGCGCACGCACGCATTTCTCCACAGAGATATAAGAACAGCCACTTGAGCCACTAGCCAAGCGCCGTAGGCCTACGACCACCGTTCACAGCATACGATACGATGGGAAGTCCAGCGAGGGGCTACGCTATGCACGCATGCGCGTCCAGCAAGCTGCGGCGCCCACGCGTGAGCCATCAATAACGCGGCCGGGTGGCGGCGGCGGCCGTGCGGCGGCGCGCTCGCCCGCATATACTATCAGGCAACACATCGCCGCACAAGTGCAACACCAAAGCTGTCAGCACGTTCTCAGTGGCCGTGTAGCATCGCCGAGTCGATCAAGATCTCTCGCTCTCCCGAGATTCCCACATCTGACACGGGACGTGTCACACTACAGACAGGTAGGCAGATGAGTGCTGAGCCATGCTGCGAGTTTCGTGTGGTGTTGTATTTGTATTAATACAGGCGCGACGAGCTAGTTCGTATTGGGTGCAGGCTGGAATAGCTTGCATGCACTACGATTCTCTGTTTGTGTGCTTTTCCGCCCGTCCTTCTGTCCGACATTCCGTCCGTCCGTCTGTCTGCCTCTCTCTCTCTCTCTCTCTCTCTCTCTCTCTGCTCTCTCTCTCTCTCTCTCTCGCTCTGTGTGTGTGTGTGTGGTGTGTGTTGCTGTGTGTGTATGTGTGTGCGTGGCGTGCGTGCTGTGCGTGGCGTCGCCGGTGCGCGCGTGTGCGTGGTGTGTGCGTGCGTGCCATGAATCTCTCTCTGTCTCTTTCTCGCGCGCTCTCTCAACTCTTTATTTCTCTCGCGCTCTCTTTCTCTTTCTCTCTCTTTCTCTTCTCTCTCTCTCTCTCTCTCTCTCTCTCTCTCGTGCTCTCTCGCTTTCGCCCTCTTTCTCTCTCTCTGTCTGTTTCTCTTTCTCTCTCACTGTCCCTTTCCTTAACTCGCTTGCCCTTGCCCCTGCACTATTACTCGCAGGGGTATCAGCAACTCTGACAGAACAAAGAACATTGGGAAATCTGCTTATCAATATTCTTTTTAGAACATATATTAATGAATTATTGCCATCGATGGAATAATTGACATACTGAATGGTGTCAAAGCTTTAGTCTATCGCTATCTCGCTCCTATCTTATTTTTCCCTTCCCGTGTCTCTTCCTATTAAAGTAATTTTATTTCTAGTTTTTTTACTTTCCTATTTCTAGGCTTTTCTGATTCTTTTATAATTTCTTTTGTCCGTTTCATTTTTTTATTATATACTTTTATTTTCTAGCATTTTTTCCTTCGTTCTATTCTTCATTCTTTCGTTATTTTCATTATTTCGATGTCATTTTTTCCCAATTAACCCATGCAATTTTTTCTCGTTCCCTCGCCGATTAACGTAGTTTTAACGCCAGCTCTATAGAGAATATTGGAAATTATGTCAACTATACATTGACGCAGGTCACCGACATCGCCATATGTTCACTTGTCGTTTAATTCCTATCGTAACGTATAAACACAAAGAAGAATCAAGGTTTCCGAATCGCTGAGAGATGCAGTATGCGTGCGAGTAATAATCGACGAGCGTTTATAGAGGATGCTCGCAGAATTCATCTACTTGTCGCTGTAATTACCCTTCCTATGCAATATTCGCGTGAAAACATTGTCAGGCTTTCTGTAAAACTAACAATACCCGGGAATGCCTAAGGGAATTATCTCGTAATCATAAACATGTCGCTTCGGCATCTGATCGCCATGTAAAACCAGTCGTAAAAGACAGCATAGGACGCAAAATAGCAGCGGAAAATGACGTCAAATAGCGGTGGAAGAAATTTCCTCGTGATGAAAGTGTTAAATATTAGATTCCGACTATGCGCGAGAATTCATGCGCGGGCACACGTACACGAGTGCGATCTTGCTGACAACCTTTTTATCACATATAGTCCTATGTGGCATTCGGACCCTTTCCCTTTGCTGCTAATTAATAAATACTTGGCGAGTTATGACTTCATATGCAAACCAGCTGGTGCCATATATTTTCAAACAAATTATTTACGCACGGCAGCTTTCACGTGCAGTAATAAAAATTGTAGTTGGGTATTCATGTGTGCCAACATATAAAGTGCAATTAAGGTTGTCGATCAGAGAAACAAAAAATAATAAACTCCGAGTAAGCATAAAGAACTTGTTTTCGCCATTAATCCGGCGATCTTCT
>NW_014577063.1:1225986-1228351 GCF_000485595.1 Priapulus caudatus | reverse complement strand
TGGCCGTGTAGCATCGCCGAGTCGATCGAAAGATCTCTCGCTCTCCGAGATTCCACATCTGACACCGGGACCGTGTCACACTACAGACAGGTAAGGCAGATGAGTGCTCGAGCATGCTGCGAGTTTCGTGTGGTTTGTATGTTGTAATATAATACAGGCGCGACGAGCTAGTTCGTATTGGGTGCAGGCTGGAATAGCTTGCATGCACTACGATTCTCTGTTTGGTGCTTTTCCGCCCGTCCTTCTGTCCGACATTCCGTCCGTCCGTCTGTCTGCCTCTCTCTCTCTCTCTCTCTCTCTCTCTCGCTCTCTCTCTCTCTCTCTCTCCTCTGTGTGTGGTGTGTGTGTGTGTGTGGGTGTGTATGTTGTGCGTGCGTGCGTGCGTGCGTGGCGTTGCGTGCGCGCGTGTGCGTGTGTGTGCGTGCGTGCATGAATCTCTCTCTGTCTCTTTCTCGCGCGCTCTCTCAACTCTTTATTTCTCTCGCGCTCTCTTTCTCTTTCTCTTCTTTCTCTCTCTCTCTCTCTCTCTCTCTCTCTCTCTCTCTCGTGCTCTCTCGCTTTCGCCCTCTTTTCTCTCTCTCTGTCTGTTTCTCTTTTCTCTTCACTGTCCCTTTCCTTAACTCGCTTGCCTCTTGCCCCTGCACTATTACTCGCAGGGGTATCAGCAACTCTGACAGAACAAAGAACATGGGAAATCTGCTATCAATATTCTTTTTAGAACAATATTAATGAATTATTGCCATCGATGGAATAATTGACATACTGAATGTTGTCAAACTTTAGTCTATCGCTATCTCGCTCCTATCTTTATTTTTCCCTTCCCGTGTTCTTCCTATTAAAGTAATTTTATTTCTAGTTTTTTACTTTCCTATTTCTAGGCTTTTCTGATTCTTTTATAAATTTCTTTTGCTCTCGTTTCATTTTATTATATACTTTTATTTCTAGCATTTTTCCTTCGTTCTATTCTTCATTCTTTCGTTAATTCATTATTTCGATGTCAATTTTTCCCAATAAACCACATGCAATTTTTTCTCTTTCCCTCGGCCGATTAACGTAGTTTTTAACGCCAGCTCTATAGAGAATATTGGAAATTATGTCAACTATACATTGACGCAGGTCACCGACATCGCCATATGTTCACTTGTCGTTTAATTCCTATCGTAACGTATAAACACAAAGAAGAATCAAGGTTTCCGAATCGCTGAGAGATGCAGATGCGTGCGAGTAATAATCGACGAGCGTTTATAGGGATGCTCGCAGAATCATCTACTTGTCCGCTGTAATTACCCTTCCTATGCAATATTCGCGGTGAAAACATTGTCAGGCTTTCTGAAAACTAACAAATCCCGGGAATGCCTAAGGGAATTATCTCGTAATCATAAACATGTCGCTTCGGCATCTGATCGCATGTAAAACCGAGTCGTAAAAGACAGCATAGGACGCAAAATAGCAGCGGAAAAGACGTCAAATAGCGGGTGAAGAAATTTCCTCGTGATGAAAGTGTAAATATTAGATTCCGACTATGGGCGCAGAATTCATGCGCGGGCACACGATACACGAGTGCGATCTTGCTGACACCTTTTTATCACATATAGCCTATGTGGCATTCGGACCCTTTCCCTTTGCTGCTAATTAATAAATACTTTAGGCGAGTTATGACTTCATATGCAAACCAGCTGTGCCATATATTTTCAAACAAATTATTTACGCACCGGCAGCTTTCACGTGCAGTAATAAAAATGTAGTTGGGTATTCATGTGTGCCAACATATAAAGTGCAATTAAGGTTGTCGATCAGAGAAAGCAAAAAAATAATAACTCCGGAGTAAGCATAAAGCACTTGTTTTCGCCATTATCCGGCATAGGTCACGTGGCAAACAGTCTAACGGCAAAACGTTTAACTTCATTCATAATTTCTCGCTGCGTAATAGTACACGAAATGCTGCTAAAGTCACAGCACAAAACGTTCTGCACTGCCTTAACGACCGTAATCAACAGTATTGTCGACGAGGTTGATCTCAGCATCACGTACGATCGATTAGGCGCTAGAGAGTGAGACGGGGGACGCTGACGCCTTAGCGCCTAACCAGAACGTAACGACAGCAATCCATCTTGTCCGCAAACGTCGCGAATTTCAAACTGGGCTGACCTGCGGAAAATACGCGACGTAACGCGCGAACGAGAAAGCGATGGTATTGACGATGACTCGCGTATATAGTCCCCGCCGCACGTGCGTCAATTTTCACTTGAAAATTTGCTGCATTTACGTCGACGTTTTCCTCGCGCCGTGTATAGGGTAGGCTAGTCACTGGGAACCTGTCAGCTCGCAGAAAAATATAAAGCTACAAAAAAAGCAGGTGCGTGTG